>NW_021319699.1:0-68711 GCF_001605985.2 Dendrobium catenatum | reverse complement strand
AATTCTATAAGATGGTAGTGAGGCCTGCAATGCTTTATGGTGCCGAATGTTGGCCTTTAAAAGAGAAGCATAATACTAAGTTAAGTGTGACAGAGATGAGGATGCTCAGGTGGATGAGTGGCTTTACCCTTAGAGATAGGATACGAAATGAGCATATACGTGAAAAGGTTGGAGTAGCTCCAGTAGAAGATAAGATTAGAGAGAGTCGCCTTAGATGGTTTGGTCACATAAAACGGCGGCCTTGTGATAACCCGGTTAGGAGAGTAGAGGTATTAGATTTGACTCATGTTAAGAAAGGTAGGGGTAGACCTAAAAAGACTTGGTTAGAAAATATTAGGAATGACCTTTCTTTATTAGATTTAAACGAGAATTTGACTTTTAATAGGACACAATGGAGAAAAAGGATTCATGTAGCCGACCCCACGTAGTGGGATAAAGGCTTGATGTTGTTGTTGATATTTTGTTCTTGCCAATTATTAGAATTATGTAGTTTGTAGGATGATGCTAAATATATGTTATTATATCCTATTCTTTTATTATCATTATAATATAAGAAATTACTTAAATCTAATTTTTTAAAATAAAAAATAAATCTATTTCATACTTTAAAAAAGAAGTAATATAAATAATAAAAATTGAATTCAAATTAAATAGATTATTTGCCATAAAATATCTATTTATCGTTCTTATTTTAAATTATTTGTGATTTATAAATCATATTTAAAGCAAAAAAGAATTAAATAAATAATTAAATTTTGGGAGTACACATAATCTTTTGAAAGAATATTTTTATGTAGCATTTATATAATGATGATGATGATAATGATGATAATAATGATGATAATGATTTTCATACATGTAAGATTATGCATATATATGAGCATATTTTGTTAATGTGAGCAGCTCTTCAATCAGGGTCTTCGCACCAAGTGCAAGGTATGTGTTTGAGATCCTTTGACTCCATATGTGTCTGATATGAGTTCTTAGCGACCTATAGTCTGCTGTTTGTTTTTATAAAATTGGGCCTTGCACTCCAAACTTGAGAGTTGATAAGTTTGTCTTAGAAGATTGATTACATACGTACAAATAAGAAATATGTATGTATGCATGCAAGTATATGTATAGGATATCATTTTGAATAAACAAGCAGTCACATATGATATATACAATAATGATCAACATATATCTTTATATTTAATTTTTATTTCAGTGTGATAACATGTAAGTCCTATTGAGTTTATTAACTCATTATAAGTTTTTACATATGATGTTCAGATTAATCAGCAAGAAATGACATTGACTGAAGATAGATAAAACCCTAGGATGTTTTTTTTTTATATTAAGAATCTGAAGTTCATGTATTATGATATTGTCTTTATGTTATAAGCATTCTTTGAACTTTACATTATTATGAATATTATATGAGCTGCAGCAATTAAATGTTTAAGCAAGTATGTTTGAAATGTCATACGAGCCATTTTTTTGTGCAATGATTTTGGGAATTATGAATAACTTGTAGCAATCATTTAATAATTATTCAGCGGGTCGTGATAGAAAGAGGAAGATAATAATGAGGAGAATATTTTCAATTATGAGGATATGTTGTAGTAATAAATTAATCTTCCAATGTAGCATTTTTCTATGATAACATCTTTCATTATAGCACTTTTTGACAATTAGAATGTCTTTCGGGAACTAAAGCTCACATATAAATGAATTTGTGTTATAATTCCTTTCTTTCAGATCCCTAAAATTATTTTTGCTACTAGATATGGAACTGGATCCTTGGATTCTTTCTACTAATATTTGAATTAAATATGTTATTTTGCAGCTCAAGTTTGCACCGAGAATCTATCAAAGGGTATCTGACGCAAAGTTGAAACCAAAATTCACTAGTGATCGCTATCATATCTGCGAAGAAAGTTTTCCATTTGTTTGGCTAAGGACATCAGATTTCTCATTAACTAATGCACTTGGCTCATCTTCGTACTTCTGTCTGGAACTTGAAAATGGTCTGTATATTTCTGACATATTCATGAATTTTCCCTACTATTCTGAAATGGGGGAAGTTATCCTCAGTAAAAAAGAAGCATTATGTTCCCTGTCAAAACTAGTTCCGATTATTGGCTGTTCTGATAAAGCTGTGTTGGCATATGATATGCTTTTCCAGCTCAATTCTCTGGTCCATACACAGAAGATTTCTCTCTTACATTCCCCTGACATCATTGATATTCTTAGAAAAGAAGATTCAGACACAATTCTAAAAATTTTTATGAAAATGCACAAGTTCAAATCGACCTGCTCCAATCCAGTAGAATTTCTTGAACGTGAACTGCTGAACATGCGAAGAAATCAGAAAGCTATACCAGCTAATAATCAAAGTCTTTCACAAAATTTAATGAGGTGCTACCGAGCTCTCATTACTCCATCAAAAGTTTACTTCTTAGGCCCTGAACTGGAAAATTCCAATTATGTGATAAAACACTTTTCTGCATATTCTTCTGATTTTCTTAGGGTTTCATTTGTTGATGAAGACTGGGGTAAACTTTCTTCTGATGCTCTTTCAGCAAGGATTGAACAGGGATTTACTTCCAAGGCATACAAAACTGGTATATATGATCGAATATTATCTATTCTCCAAGATGGTATTATTATTGGGTCAAAGAAGTTTGAATTTTTAGCATTTTCTGCTAGTCAGCTTCGGGCAAACTCTTGTTGGATGTTCTCTTCAAATTGTGACGTTACTGCAGAGAGCATTAGAAATTGGATGGGTGATTTCAACAAGATTCGTAGTGTGTCTAAATGTGCGGCTAGAATGGGCCAGCAGTTCAGCTCCTCCTTTCCAGCAATGTGCATCGAATCTAAAGATGTTGACATTATTGATGATATTTATTGTGATGCTGATGGCATTAAATATTGCTTTTCAGATGGCATAGGTAAAGTATCATTATCCCTTGCTGAACAAATCGCTCAAAGATTTGGAATGAACAGAACTCCTTCAGCATTCCAAATTAGATATGGAGGTTACAAGGGTGTTATAGCTGTTGATCAAACTTCTTTTCGCAAGCTGTCGTTGAGGCCTAGCATGTTAAAGTTTGACTCAAAAAATACAATGGTTAATATTACTAGTTATAGTAAGTACTTGCCATCCTTTCTGAATCGTGAAATAATTTCCCTCCTTTCTACGTTGGGAGTTGAGGATGGAGTTTTTGAAGCGATGCAACATTATCAAATGTCTCTTTTGGACAATATGTTAATGGATAAGGATGCTGCCCTGGAAGTTATTAGCAAAATATCTGGACCTGAAAAAGAAAAGGCTGAAAATTTATTATTGCGTGGTTATGAACCAAGTTCACTGCCTTACCTTTCCATGTTGCTTAGAGCGTATCGAGCATACCAGCTCTCTGATATAAGAAGCAGATGCCGGATTTTTGTCCCAAAAGGTCGGATCCTTATTGGCTGTCTAGATGAATCTGGCACTTTAGACTATGGCCAAGTTTTTCTCAGGGTGACCATGACAAAAGAAGAGCAAAAGAATAAAAGTCAAACTTTTTTTAAGGACGCCGATCATGCAACTGTGGTCATAACTGGAAGAGTTGTTGTGACAAAGAATCCTTGCCTCCACCCTGGTGACATTAGGGTACTTGAGGCTATTTGTGATCCACAGTTGGATGAGATGGGGCTGGTTGATTGCCTCGTCTTCCCCCAAAAGGGTGAAAGGTATTTATGTTGTTATGATTCTTTACTTCTGAAAGTAATTAATGTTTGTGATTTGCTGATCGCTTCCAAATTTAATTCTTATCACTGAAGCAGTCTATAGTTGTCACTCATACTTGCTTGAATTTCCTTTTAGTGCTAAGCATTCATTGTGGTGACTTTTTCTTGATAAATTGTTGCTACCAGATAACTTGCCCTCCTTCCTCGCTAGTGGTTTTCTTTGTGCTTATTTCATTGGTGTGTTGGAACTCCTATTAAGGTGGTTTGCTTTTCTGTGTGAAATGACATTAGAATTATTATTAAATTTGCAGTTAATAATCAGTTAGCATTCTTGAAATCTTGTCATTTTTGAGATGGAGAACAGTATTGGAGTGCCATTGCCTCCATATTCAGTCTGGAAGATATCATTAAAAAAAAATTAAGCCCAATGGCACTGAAGATTTTTTTTTTTTGCTTGTACCCTGCTTAGCGAACATATTACATACTTTAACTTGAGTGTGAGATATTTTTTCGTTCCTTCTAAAACCCTTAATTTTTTTATTATAAAAGGCAATTTTATGACCAGTCTAAACAATTGGGCACTATTTAAGCAATTACATTGAACTATCAAAAACTAAAGTATAAAGAAAACTATAAAATGAATAATAACTTGAGTATAAGATGTTCTTTCGCTCCTTCAAACACTTATCATTTTTTTTTTATTATTATAACAGCCAATTTTATAACCAGTCTAGGAAATGTGTACAACATAAGCAATTATATTTAACCATAAAAAAAATAAAGTATAAAGTTAATAACAAACAAGTGATAACATGATATTAAAAAAAAGAAAGTTTCCATTTGAAGATGTTGAGAAGCCCATTAACTGCTCACATGTCAAGCATACCAAAATGGCAAAATCTTTAGGTGAGTTATAGTCTGGTAAACCTTGTGAAACACTGAAATATATTTTTTCCTATACTTGCCCTGCTCGAAAAATAAGATTTTAAACATTTTATCCATATATGCTTCAATGTTTAAAAGACTACCATTAGAAGCATATGATTGCTTAAATTTCCTGTCACCAACATCTTGACCCTATATATCATGTAGAGTCTGTGATATCATAACTAATGAATCAAAGTCAATGGTCTTTCTTAAAGAGGACGTTTTTACTTGCTAGCACGCCTTGGAAGTTTGAGCATATGCATCAACATGGAAAAGCATATTACATTACAAGATCTTGAGTTGCACCAAAATTTGAGTGCATTCTAAATCTGATGTAGAAGGAACAAGATTGGGAAATTTGTAGGGAGACTGATTATAAGAATGATCCGTATTATCCCGATTGTTTGGATTCATGGATGAGGATTTTCTTTATTCATGATGAGCCCCCATTTGCTCCACCAACGACTCAATGGTTTCTATCTACACTTGATTGAATATATGAGAAGAATGAGTGATACCTTTTCACATCACTCAACCATATCCGTATATAATACATAGAATTGTAGGCAACAAAGTTGTGGAGATTAGGTAAATATCATTAGGTGGTAAGCATCTTATAGGGTTTTGGTAGAAATTTTAGGATGGAATGAAATACAAATGAAATAAAATATCTTAGCAGGTTTTTATTTTGCAATGTGGGTTAGTGAGAAAAAATATTTTCACGTCTCAATAGTCTCCCACTTAGTGATTAAATTTTAGTTTTTTATCTTGAGATTGTCCCATTCGCGTGGCACCTACCGCTCAATCATCCATAGACTTTAATGTTTTGTAGTATTTTAATCCATCATTGCTAAATTTTTCATCTTTTACCACCATCCTTGCCTTGTTTGCTGCTCTTTGATTCTAAAATGCCATATTACCTGTAATGTTCATTTGCTTTTTAGAAGCTTCCATTTGACAAACTTTATCACACATTACACCCCCAGATCACCATCAATATATTGAATAATTACTCCTATTATTTTTATGTTTGACGCTATGCACACTATTCCATCATTTCTTCCACATGCTATAACCATAGTAACCTTTATTCTTTTTTTTTTTTGCATTAAAGATAAGTAGAGAACCACAAGTCAAAGTAATCCTAAAGCATCACATTCCTCCTTCAAGCAATACAAGAAAGAAGGAGGAATCATAACATCATCTAGATCTTCCCATACAAACGATCTTATAAGACCCAAATTAGCACATTTATCTGCTAGTTTGTTCCCATTCCTAGAAGAATGAGAGAAGACAACTTGTTTAAATTCAAGTAAAAAAGCCAAATTCTTATCAATCTTCTTACTAACCTTCCATTCTTTGATTGCTTTGTTGAGCAGATTGATAATATTTAAGTTATCTCCTTCTATTATCACACCTTGAGCTTCCATCATCCATTCTTTGAGCAGCTTTTTCAGATCCAGAATAGCCATTAACTCCAAATAAGAGATATCCCAATGCATATAATTGTTTCCAAAAGCCATTAAGAATCTTCCTTTATCATCTCGGATAACTCCACCTATCCCCGCCAAGTGATTAATTTTAAGAGCTGCATCAAAATTTATTTTAAAGTAACCTTTATTCACAAGGTTAAGAAATAACCTTCTTCACCAATTTTCCCAATTAAGATCTTATTTTTCTTTAAGCCAAGAATGTGTCTCAAATTGCGAAGCTTCCTTATACTCCTATTATCAATCTTGATTTGCACATCATAACTCCCACAATGTTCAAGAGTTGACCATCAATAAAATGAACCTTCCCGTGATCTTGCATAGAATAATCAGATATAAGCTTTTTTATGTTGAGGTGAATAAAAATACGCATTAATCCAAGATCTAGGACTCCATATGCTATTTGCATTAAGGATCAATGCATCATATATCTCTTCACTTACAATATTCATAGATTCCTCTATCTGGTTTGAATTATGATATGCCGCCGGCCCAGGAGGCTGGCTGGACCGGTCCAAGTTTATTCGAGGCGGGCCCCTGCAGGCGGCGAAAAACAGAGAGAGAAGGAGGAGGGGGGGGGGGATCTCTAGGTGGGCCTTGCTTGGCTTAATTCATCTTAGGAGGGAAAATTTGAATGTGGGGGACTGTTTTAGGAAGTTATTAATTGTCCTTTGTGTTTAATTAGGAGATTGGGGGGAAATTGTTTCTCATCTTGAATTTGAATGATAATTTGAGATCTAGGGTTTCTTGCTTTGGGCTCTTGGCGTTGCCGGAGATTTGGAGAGTCGTTCTTCCTCTCAGATCGAAGAACAATTGTATCTTTTCTATTTTGCTTTTGCTTCTAGTGGAATACAAGTCTCTACTTGTGATTTTCTCTCAGTTTTCCTTAATTTCTGCTGTTTTACTGCTGTGGACAGCAGTTTTGTTGTTGTGTTCTTATCGATTTGGGTTAGGATTGCTTGCGAACTCAAGTATTACCTTAGGGTTACTTGCGAACTCAAGTATTTCCTATCAACTTATATCCACCATCTCTCTATAGTCTTTTCATGTGATCAGACTTGCCACATTATCAACATACAGAACATAAGGACCTTAACCTAATTCTAACTCGCACCTCACTAGCTCTCCTATCCTGGGATTCAAATTAACCTCCTTTAGTTGTTGCATTTATTCCTTTCCTTTCAAGATTTAGAGCAACATAAGGATCTTAACCTAATTCTCATTTTTTTGTTTTTAAAATCAAGTAACATATATCATTGAGCTTAAATTTCATAAACTCGTATGAACTGCTATCACATAAAACGACGGCCTTCCGATGACCCGGTTAGAAAAATAGAGATATTAGATTTGACCTATGTTAAGAAAAGTAGAGGTAGACCGAAAAAAACTTGGTTAGAAAATATTAAAAATGATATTTCTTTGTTAGATTTAAACGAGAATTTGACTTTAAACATGACACAATGGAGAAAAAAGATTAATGTAGCCGACCTCACGTAGTGGGACAAAGGCTTGATGTTGTTGTTGTTGTTGTTGTATGAACTGCTAACAACTGTCATATTTGTTACCCATCTTTTTGCTAGTGATGATAACAAGCTCTATGTATGAACTTTGTCATTGAATTTGATATCAATCAAGCTCAATTGACTTACAATCAAATTGAACATATTGATATGCACCACTATAGAAGCACTTTCAACCATTTTTAAATTAAAAAAAATTTCTCACTAAGTATACTATGTTCAATTCAAAAGGCTTATCATAAATGCCTGATGGAGCTTTGATCATGCCAATTATGGTCCTCTCATGTAGTACGCTGAATTTTGGTAAAAAAAAATGTAGTACGCTGAAAATAACATTCTTTGTCAGGGGCAAGCATCCAACTCCCAAGATTAGTGTGTCACGAAGATTCCGATTTTTCTTACTTATAATTGTTGGATTTGACTCAAAGAGCAGTAGATGTAACTCTTTATGATGCATATACTCCTTAATTTGCATTTTTACTACCCAAAGTCTTCATCATCAAACTACTCAATCAGCACTTTCCCTTTTTTTGGATACCATTTCTTCATTTTTTCCATAGGCTCCAAAGGTAGCCCAGCTTTGATACCATTTGTTGGGAGAAAAACACATCTCATGAGCAATGATTATCCTGAGAACAAGAAAACATTTGCAAGAAGAACACCATAAAGTGCACGTAAGAGAGTTTAGTCCATGCATATATCAAGAGATATATGATCCACTAGTCTTGTGATATAAGTATTTGCTCATCGAAATTATTCTCACTTTTATCTTACTAATATTTTTCCTCTTCTTTCTTTTTCTCACCGACACTTCTCAATGAGGCATGCAGTGTCTGACACACATCCGACGCGACACTCATCTGACATGCCTCCAACACGCATTGGACATGTTGAAAATGTATTCGATTAAAAAATATTAATTGCAGATTGGACACGTGTCTTAATATTTTATGATATTTTTAAATATAATTTTTTATATTTTAAATGAATATCAATTTTTTTTTAAATTTTAATTCATTTAAAATATAAAAATCAAATTTCTTATTTCCTATCCACAATCGTCCGCACTTAATATCCTATTAATAAAATATTCTCATTTTAATTTCTGTTTTGCAGGTCGCAATTTTAGTTTTACAACAATGCCCGATGTCATCTCATCATTGATGTTTGACGTTGTTTTAAGATCTACATTTTAAAACCATCTCAACATCAAAATGACAACATCCTGACATTGATGCTCGACGTTAGCAATTGTTACACCCATAACTTGACAGCTCATCTTTGTCTGACGTTGTCTTAACATTAACCGATAATGTCTTGACATTGACACCCGATACTTATTACATAATATCGATGCTCGACTCTCGACAACATTATCGTCTCTTCTCTTGGTGCCTAATACATGGCATTGACGGCCAACTCTTGACATTCTAATATTAATCATTCTATGCACAAATTCTAATTAAATGACTTATTCTTTCAAAATTATTTTTAATATTTTTCTTATTTAATTTTTATACACTATTTTTAAAATATAAAATTATAATACCGTATCCAACCCGTGTCCGAGTCCTATATTTTCAATAATTGATGTGTCCCATGTCCGTGTGGCTGTGTTTGTGTCTGTGCATCATAGCTCCAAACCCAACCATGATTCCTCCATTAGTTATGCTCACTAGATATAGAGGAACATATGCCGCCTACTATATTGAACTATCTCGTCAGTCACCAACCCTTGGTGATCATCACCATTTCTTCTTTTCAGGACCTCTAGTTTCAATTATTATCACTAGCCCTTTAATGCCCGTTAATGCTCATTGCCTATAAAAAATTCCTTGTATAATTCTTGCCAAGATAACTACTGATCTCCATTCATTACACCAACCACTTCTTTGGCCCTCTTCTCTGCACTAGTTTCATTGCACATGCATAAAGTACATGTTACTTAAATATTATAGTGGATCGTATTAAAAATTTATTTATTTTTTGAAATATTCTAAGATGAAGTTAAATTATAAATTATTTAAAATAAAAAATAAAATTTTAAATCCAATCATTGTGATTAGCTTGATTTGATGTGAATACAAAATAATAATTTTTTTAGGTAAATTTGAATTAAATTAAAAAAAGATTTATTTTAAATTTATCAATTGTTATTGGCTTTATTTTGATGTGAATACAAGCTTATTCCAATTGATTTGAACTTGATAAATAAATATTATTTATTTATTTTCTCCTCCAAATCTAAAAATTGCGTAAAGTCAAAATAAAAGTTAAAATTGATTTTTTTTATATAATATCTAAATAATATTTTAAAAATGACATTAATTTTCTATTGAACTATGAAATAATAAATTTACATATATATGAAACAAAAAATTGTATAAGATATAGATTGTTAAGTAATAAATTATGTGAAATAGAATTGAAATAAAAATATTACAGGAACAAAATAACATAAAATATATGAATTGTATTAACATATCATATAACTTCAAGTTTAGCACTAAATTTTTTTCTTTCTTAGTTGCCTACTCATCTACATTTAATTTGTAAAGAAAACTGAAATAATTAGCCACAACTCAAATCATCTGCACTATTATTACTAAGGGGGTTTTTATTAGAGTCACTATCATAACAAATTTGTCTCTTTCCTATATCATCCTGTAGGGTCCAATACCTCTCAATCTGCTTCATTTATTTTGATTATCTTCATCTTTCATAAATGCTTGTCATCAATATAAAAATAGTTCTCCAAAATTTTAAGAGGAGATGGTGGTGGTGTGCGGCTTTCTAGTGATCCCCTATGGTGGTGGCTTTGGTGAAGGTTGTTAAGAGGAAGTTGATGTGACTTTTGGCTGCAAGAAGGCGTGATTGTTTTTGGGGCTTTTGTATAGGATTTAGGTATGCTTTAATATATATTAATGTATCATCTCAAGAGTTTGACTACTTTATCAATGAAAATTAGAACTTCAATATTAAGAGATTAAATTAGAACATTAAAAATATAAAGTTTAATAGAATGTAAAAAATTGAACATTAATAAAAATTATTTAACTTGAAACATCAATGAGATTTCATATCACAAGAATATAGAAACTTGGAATGATAAATTTTAGGAGAAATATAATGATAAAAGATAAATAAAATGGATTGTGAAAATGAATTTGAAAGTAGTTATAAAGCTAAAATAGTTTAAATTTAAATTCTAAAATAATCCTTTGATTATATAAGTATATATTAAGATTTCTAGATAGAATACAACAATAAATAAGATATGACCTACTGATCTAATGGTCACAATTTAAAAATGGAATTAATCATAAATATTCTTATAACTCTTTATATATTTTATATATATATGCAACTTTTTGATTGAATTATAATTTTTTAATTTTAACATATAAATTTCTTAAAAATAAACAATAGATTATTTGATAGTGAATTGCAATTTTATATTAGAAGAATATGTAAAAAAATGAAAAGATAAAATATAAATAAAATTGAATACAACAACAATAACATCAAGCCTTTATCCCAATACTTGGGGTTGGCTTTATGAATTATTTTTCTTCATTGTGTCATGTTAAGTCAAATTCTCTTTTAAATTTAATAAAAATAGGGCATTTCTAATACTTTTTAACCAAGTCTTTTTAGTCTAACTTTGTATTTCCTAACATAGGCCAGATCTAATACATCTATTCTCCTAATCGGATCATCGAAATGCTGACGCTTTCTATGACCAAATCATTTGAGACGACTCTCTCTAATCTTCTCTGCCATTAGAGCTACTCCAACCTTTTTATGTATATACTCGTTTACATTTTCTCTCTAAGTTTAAAGCCACTCATTAATCTGAACAACCTCATCTTTGCAATGCTAATTAAGTTTATGCTTCGCTTTTAATGGCCAACATTCTGTGCTATAAAACATTGTAGGACTCATTACCATCTTATAAAAATTTTCCTTAAATTTGATGCATGCTTTTTTATCACATAACAGACCAGATGCATTCCATCTAACTTATATTCTACTAATAATATCTCCATTTATTTCATCATTGCTTTGAACAATGGACCCGATATATCTAAAATGCACTCTTTTTAATGGATTGATCTCCCAATGTTACAATCTCAACACTATATCTATCAACAACAAAATTATATTCCATGTATTTAGTTTTAGATCTACTCAAACGAAAACCGTTATGCTCTAAGATTGACCTTCATAATTCAAATTTTTCTTTAGCTTCTTCTTTAGTCTTATCAACAAGAAGGAGCCTCGTCTTTTTATCTACCGCAATTCAAGGTCAAAGGAAGAGAGAGAAGCTCCACAATTCAAGGAAGGATTTGAAAAGAAAAATTTGAAGATTTCGGGTGCAAAGCTTGGAGATTTTAGAAGGTGGTCGGTCATGCATGGATGATTGGAACACCAAATCTATTTTATCTACCGCGAGTCCAATTATGTTGGATTCAAAAGGTAGATTCTCCTTCAAACGCATCTCCCCTCACAATCTTCGGGTTTTAAAATCGCCTCTTGTCATCAAAGAGGGAGGCTTGTTGGCTAAACACAAGCCTTTGATGGATTCAAGTAAAGGGAAAGAGGTAATTTCGTTCTCAAACAAGTTACCAAAATCTCCTTTATTAGTTTTTATTTCGGGAGCAAATGACAAAGAAGCTTCTTCTTCAAGAAGCAGTTTTGTTGATATTTTGAAGGATGACAAGAATATTGGAATGGATAATGTCAATCCAATGATTTCTCCTGATTTTGATAGCTCTAATGTGTGGATAAAAAAATCACACATTAAGATTAACTGGAAAAATAATCATGAGGAGATTGAAGATGCTAATGTGGTTAAACTGGATACGGATAAAGAAAAATCCAATATTCAAGTTTTAAGTAAATCATTGGTTGTTAAAATCCTTGGGAAAAATTTACCATTCTCAAAATGTGCTATTGAGTTAAGGAAGCAATGGAAGAAGTATGGAGGATTTCACTTAACATTGCTTGGACTAGATTGGATACTTTGTTCCTTTCAGTCTCATGAAGGCATGGAAGAAGTTCTTAATGGACGTCCATAGTTTGTAGGGGGTTTTGCAGTTGGATTAGACAAGTTGTCTCCCAACTTCTCTCCTAACTCCTTGGAAGGAATTTCACCTCCAATTTGGGTTCGTCTTCCTCATCTACCACTACACTACCGGGATGAATCCAATATCACTAAAATTGTCTCTAGAATTGGGACCCCTTTACTGTTGGATGGTAACATGTTTAGGTGGGGAAGAAGAGAATTTGCTAGAGCCTGCATTAGAGTTAATTTAAACTCTAAACTCCCTTCTAGTATTTGGGTTGAAGGGTTACATGGTAGATTTTTTCAAAAGTTTGAATATGAAAATCTATCATCACTTTGTTTCAAATGTGGGAGAATAGGGCATATTGATTCTGTTTGTCCTAATGTTGAAGAAATCCATTCCATCTCAAATCATAATGTTGATCCTTATGGTCCTCGGGTGCAACTGAAATTCAAAAACAAGAAGAAACCTGTGAGAAATCATTTTAAATCCAAGGATTTTTCAGCATCAGAAAATTCTGGAACAGTTTATAGAAGTGTAGCTGTTGTTCCTGCCGATCCAGTAGGAAATGTTCAACCTTTGAAAGTTGAAAACAAGCTTAAACTTGTGTCCAATCCAGTGAAAGATTCAGGTTTCAAAAGCCAAGCTGAAAGAGATGCTGAATTCAAGGAAAGGGAAGAAGTTACGGGTAACCAGATTTTGAAATTGGATGGCCAGCTGAACTCTCGGGATTCAATTATTATATCCAATTCGTTTAATACTTTGGATGAGGAGGAGAATATGGAGTCTGGTATGTTAGGAGAACCTAATGAGGTAGTAACCGAAATGGCTAAAAACTTGGACATTCAAAATTCTAATTTTGAAAGTTAAAAAAAAATTCAGGTGGATGCTCTGTTTATTCGGTAACAGAAAATGTTGTTCAAAACTCTAATGAGATTTTGATAAATCCAAAAGTTGTTGAGTTACTAGAGCCGACTTTCTCTCGAACGAATACAGCTCTTAACTTTAAAATTCCACAAGCTATGGAGGCTGATAAGGAGGAACCGGCATTGACTCCTTCAATGACAGCTAGGATTTCTAATTCTAGAGATAGTTTTTCAGAAACTATTACTGCTTCATCAATCAGTTTAAAATTAAAAAAAACTGTATTAATGAAGAATAAAAAGGCATCTACTTTAGAACTTGGCTCTTCCGGTTCAAAACCCAAACTATTCAAAGAACTTCAAGCTCTTGGACCAGTGAAAGATCAGAATAGAAGATGGAATTCCGATCTCAGATTGAAGAACGACTTCAAAGGTTCTTCTCAATCAGCTATATAATATGCTAGACGTTACCTTCAGAGCTATCAGTAAAATGGAAGATACCAGAGGATTGAGCATCTGTTCAAAGTTTTTTTCATCTCTATTATTTCGGACTACATCAGTGGAAGCTTAAAGAGACATCTAAAACATCTACGAATGTTACTCTTAGATGTTTTGAGTTTGTCTTGGATTTTATGTATTGTTATTTTTAATATCTTTTATAGCTTCCTTTTTTTAGATACATATTTGTTTTTTAAACTTATTATATTTGATGATGGGATCGTTACTACATCCTATTCTTTAATCGGGTGGGAACTCTGGGATACTAATCAACCCTTGGGTTGTTTCAATTTTTGGTATCCCCTGCATCTCAACGGTTTTAAAATGAGAAATAGTGGGTTTCATATCAAAGATAATAGGGTTAATTTAAACAAGTATGCTTTCAATAACGATCCTTTATCTCTCGATCAAGGATCTATTTCTTTTTTTCCTAATTTGTATTAGCTTGTTTTTTCCATTTTAATGCAATTTTTTGCATTCTCTCTAAAAAAAAGAAGAAGAATATTATTAGTAAAAAACATACCAGGCACATTCTTTTGTAAATGTCTAGTAAAACATTCATGGCTAAAGCAAATAGGTAGTGGCTTAAAGCTAATCGTTGATGTAATCTAATTGAAATAGTAAAATATTTGGTCAAATTATCTTATGTTTGAACATAAGAACTTCTATATACATATCCTTAATGACTTAAATATAAGCAAGATTAACTCTTTTCTTTTCTAGAACTCTTCAGAGCACTTATCTTTGAATCTTATCATATGCTTTCTTTAAATAAATAAATATCATATGAATATCTTCCTTACTCTCTCTATACTTCTCCATCAAACCTTTCAACAAATATATAGCTTTCATAGTAGACCTATCCGACATTAATCCAAACTAATTTTGAGAAGCATTAGTATCACGTCGAAACCTATGCTCAATTGCTCTTTCCCATAATTTTAATGTATGCCCATTTACTTAATTCCTCTATAATTTGCACTCTTGTGCATTACTTTTATTCTTAAAATTGGAACCAAGACACTCCTATGTTGCACCGATACACCTATTTATGAAGGCGTGTTGTATCTGATACACCAATACACGGATACACCTTTGATACAACTCCGATACGTGTCGAATATGGCTTTGCCGTATCCAATCAAAATACTATTTAATTTCAAAAGGACACACATATCCGATACGCGTCTCTATTGAAATGCAGAAAAATTCGAAAAAATACCCGTCGTATTTACTTCCGCAGCTGCAAGTAAGGTTTTCTCATTTCCAAGATGGATTTGAGTCTCTTGATGATATGGGAATATTAAAATTTGCTAATCTTTCACTTGATAAGCCTGAATTAGAAGCTATGATATTTATTGAAGATGATATAGAAGTTCAAAGACAAACCACTGAAGAAGCTAATCATATCATTCCTTTTATTGAATAGTTGAAACTTCATTTGCTAGACAGTTTATGTTTATGCTTTTGTTGTTGTACTATACATTTAATGCTTACTTCTATTTTGATATTATAAGCTACAAGCCACAAGGTTACAAATGATGTTGCTTTCATTTTTTTTGTAATTTTAAATATTATGCTTTGATTGATTTCTTAATTTTTATGTATGATTTATAAATTATAATGACGTGTCCGCGAAGTACCCGTATCCTGTATTTTTAAGAATTGACGTGTCCTGTATCCGTATCGTGTCGTATCCGTGTTGCCATATTCGTATCGGTGCAACATAGCTGCACTCCTTTTCTATTTATTTGACATCTTTTAGTCTTTAAAATAATATTAAAAAATTAGTAAGCTAAAAAATTTCTTCTTCTCTTAAGTATTTCTATACCTCTTTTGAATTATTACTAGGTTCTATTTTTCCACGCTTTATTTTCTTTAAAGTTTATCTAACTTTGATTTTACTGATACAAAAATAAAAAAAAAAATTTCTATTTTTATTTAGGGTGTTAAGGTCACTAAAGTTAATCATGTCCTCAAAATTTTTATTGAAAAATTTATTAAAATATCTCTTCTACCTATGTTGAATATCCTTGTCAAAGAAAAATACTTTTTTAATCTTCATCGTTAATGCACTTTACTTAAACTATATCTTTACTTATGCTATTTTTCAATGTTTAAAATTGCGTATTCGGGTATTGAGGCGTTTTTCATTCGTTAGGCGAGGCGTAAGCCTCAAGGCGTTTTGAGGCGTAAGCCTCAAAATCAAAAAATTGCGTAAACATAAAATGATAAAATTTATATACTAATGAGTGAATAATATAAAACATAAAAATGCATAAGATATGAAGTAAAATCAAAATATCTCAATAATAAGACAACATGAAATATAGTTCAACTCAAAATTTTATCTTTCCCAAATCCCAGTATTCTTTTCATTAACATATAATTCCAATTTCCAAAAATAAATAGCAATGACATATCACATAAGAACTCATAAGTCATCAGCACTGTCATCACTAAGGGGTTCTTCATTTGAATCATCATTATGGTGAACTGCTCTCTCCCCTTCCTCCTCTCCAATAGAGTCCAATGTCGGACATTTACTTCAAGATTTATGTAAGTTTTAATATATATAGCGTGAGGCGTAAGCCTCATGCCAATGAGGCGAGGCGGGCCTAAACCAAGTTGAGGCGCAAGCCTCATACAAAAAACTCGAGGCATAAGCATCGAGGCGTTTTTTATTGGAATTGTGCAAAGGCGGGCCTCAAGGCGAGCCTCATATTGTGCAATTTTAAACCATGCTATTTTTTTGCTTGGTTAACTTACACATGCGTCTTTTGCTCTCCTTAGTATATAGCTTATTATACAAATAATTAAAAACTAAATTCTTTGCTTCGCATATTACTTTCTAAGAGTCCTAGAGGCCTCTCTGTCTTTTCCAATTTTTCGAGCTTTTAAATCTAAACTAATTTTTATAGTAAAGTTTTTTTTTTATAATTTTTTTCTAGTGCATTTTGATTCTACTACCAACTATTTTTATTATTAAGAGCTTTTTCTTTTGATTTTCAAGCACATACTTTTACAACATTCTTACTATCACTAGCTCTTTTTGTTCCACATGATATTAGTGTTGAATCTAAATTTTTCTAGTAGATGATATTGGACTTTACTAGCAGATTAGCCTACTAAGCATCAGAACCTTTTAGTGAGAAAGTAGAATGGAGAAGAGTAGATAACATATAATAGAAGGATAAATAGGCTAGCAAAATTTTCACTATTTCAGTCAAGAATACATGAAGAAGCTTAGAGCCTAAAAAGGTATGAAGGTCTCCAAAAAGTTTCCCTAATTATTCCTTATATGTAACACCCAAATATTTAAATTTTAAAGAATTGCCTATTTTATTTCTGAATTAAACCTACTAGAGCCATTAATTTTCACTTATACAAATATTCAGCTGAAGCAGCTATATATCACTAGTTCTCAGTGACCCCAATACATCTCTTTATTTAAGAAGAAGAAGATGCCTTCTCTATTACATCATTGCATTAGGGGTGTCAATTCGGGTCAACGGGTCGGGTTCGGGTCGAACCCGAAACTGACCCGGCACTGTTCGGGTCAACCCGAACCCGACCCGTTTTTAAAAATGGGTCAGGTTTCTGGACCCGAACCCGACCCGATGAACCCGAACCCGACCCGTTTCGGGTTTGGGTTGACCCGAACCCGGATTTTTCCGGGTCGGGTTCGGGTCGTGTTTCGTGTCGTGTCAAAAATTGACACCCCTACATTGCATGTCCACGTGTGCTTTCAAGCATTGTCATACCTTGTCTAATAACAAACGAATCGCTAGGCTTGGATGAGATGGATTGACATATTCAGCTGAAGCAGCTATATATCACTAGTTTTAATAATGAGCAGATGAATAGTAACACATGATAAGAACTTACAACTATAATTTTTTTTTTAATGATCCTGACCATAAAAGAATAAAATAACATTTAGAAAATATAAAAAAAAACTTTAATCCTGACCTGACTCACTCAACTGGGTCCTTACACATTTCTTAAAACATGTAAAAATTACAGGGTGAGCTAACAATTTAACAGGTTATTAGAACTTACAATATGCATATAATCATTAAATTCAAATCAGTAAAAGCATGTGACTGTAAGAACATGTGAAAATCTATATGAACAATATCATTTTATATGGCCAAAGAAAATTAATGTAAATAATGTAATTCATAATTAATGATCAGTGGCAATATAGAAGATCAGTAGGTCTGTCATTTTCCATACCCACCAATTGTAAGACAATCTATATATTACTTTATGTAAGTCAGTACATCTGTCATTAAACAAATATTCATCACTCTATATATATATCATATGTATGTCGTACAATGTTAGTGTATGCATATCATATTTTATATCCAATGCAATATAGCATGAATATCATGTGATTCATGTATATTCTTTGCATTATATCAATTTTATCATATACTTATATCAGTAATGTTCTGTATCATGTGCATGTCATATTCTATCTTGTAACTTTTGTAGTTTATCATGTATATTGATGTCATATACATATGCAAACAAGATATGACATTTGACTACTTGTGGTATTTTTCTTGCACCAATTTTGTAGGCCAATCCTACTGGAACCAATCTTAATCATATCAATCATGTTTCTGGGAATAAGTCTCATATTATGTATCACAAGTCATGCGACTTTTATATAAGAAGCTACCTTCTATCCATTTGCATATCATATCATATTAATCAGTCTTCTTATGCATCATTTTCATATTACTTAGGATTACACCACAAATCTTATCTAAAGAAAAAACTCGTCTACCCACTCTAATGTTTAGGGTAACCTATCTTATGCCAACCTGAATAGTTAATTATTTTTAGGCAGTTTTTTTTTTTTTTTTACACATATTTTACTTCATATAAATCTTAATAAAAAAATCATATACACTCGATATAACTATCATTATAGTAATCTATATGCTTGTAGTGTGCCAAAATATATATTTAACTAAATGAATAATAAATGTATGCATATTATGTATTCCATGCCCAGATACACTATACCGACTCCTGATCATTTTATACGCAGTATTATTCTACTCATTTCAAAGAAATTGATATATAAGAAAAATTGTTCGGTGAAATTTCGATATAAACTTGTCAAAATGTTCATGGGAACGATATTTACTATATATCAAAAGTTACACAATAAAAATCGCTAAACTGAGATATATTATTTTTTTTATCAATGTTAGGAGAGAAAATATGTAAAACATAAAATCATTAAAAATAGACGTAGCATTAAGGTTATCTATCACGATGAGAACACTTTTCTCAACTGAAGAGATGAACAAAAATGACCTGGAGCAAATTTTATCTCTCTTCTCTTTCCCCTTTCTCTCCTCTTCTCTCTTGATCAAACATGGAATATGGGGGAGGGGGATGGATGGGTTAGAGTTTAATGCAATGGAATATGAGATTTTATATATAAAAATAAATTTTCTGACCCAGCACTGTTATGCCTAAAACACCAGCACTGTTGTGCTCATTTATTTCTCCAGAAACCCGAGAGCTCAATGCCACGGCTCCACTTATCCTAGCGTCCCACAAACAAATTATTTGAAATATTTGAGAATTTATTACATAATCGCTCCTTATTTATTAAATTTTTAGAGCTATAGGAAAGGCTATATAGAAAAGTGTAAAAATATGGACTACACATTGATCCTCGTACAATGTTACATGCTAATCTATGATATGTGGTGCCTCTTGATTGGCCTTGGGAAGGTAAAGTCAATAATCTGGTGAGCTGGATATTGTCAGGTGAGTTCAAGAGGGGCTAGGTAAGTGTAGGGTGAGTCTTGAGAGGAGGTGGACACATAGCCTAAGAATTGTTTAGTGATATTGGGGAGTGACCTAAGAGGTTCGGTGTCGCCTTGTTGATAAAGGTGAGTTGAGTTTTAGGTGAAGTTGATGAGTTTCTGAGTCTGGCATGAGTTGCAGTTGAATGAGTGAGGGATCATTATATTAGGCGTTTTCTTGTGAATGGGTTTGGCGGGTTTAAAGGGTTAGAGCTTGACTAAGATGAATGATGTTCCGCTTGTTTGGTGAGGAACCTTCTAGTCGCCCATTGTAGAACATACTCCTGAGTGGATGCGGGCGAGTGACGCCCTCTCCTTGGGCAAGTTTCTCTGGTATCCGTTGGGAGTCCTTGAAGGCATTTGCTCTTGAGAGGTACTATTGTCATGACTCGGTTGCTTCGTGTGAAGAAACTTGAGAAGGCAATTAACTTCCTCATGAACAATCAAAATTATGAGATCTTGAATCATATTCTCAAAAATATTTTTATTAGTATTCTTTAAATGCCCTATTTGATCCTATGATAGTTTTTTTCTTTATTTTTCAAATTCCACCTATTTTTCTTAAAATCAAAAATTAATAAGCGATGCTAGATATTTAAACTTTCTCTTGAAATGACTTTACAATCTTTATTTTTTGCAATCTAAACGTGTTACTTTTTTATAACAAAATAATCAATCTGAGTTTTATATATAATGATTGTTCGACAAGATAAATTGATAAAACAATTAAATAATTTATTGAATTATAAATCTTAGAATTCTAACACATGTTTTTTATGTAAAGAGAAATGTAGCATCAATGAGATGATTTAAAATATTTTATATCGATATAATAAGAATAAAAGGCTAGGATTTAATATTAAGATATTAAATCAGATCATTGAAAGTATAAAAATTAATAGAATATAAAAATTAACCATTAATAAAATTTATATAATTTGTTTTTTAATGAGATTTTATATCAGAAGGATATGGAAATTTGGAAAGATAATTTTAAGAAAAATAGAATGATAAATAAAATTTAATTGGGCCACAAAATAAATTTGGGAAGATTTTAAAAATAAGTAGCTAGAATTTAAATATTATTGTATATATATGGTACATAGTGATTTTTAAATATAATGCAACATTAAATGAGAAGTAATAATTAAATTATTCTGTAGTCATAATTTAAAATTGAGATTAACCATTGTTATTCTTATGACTCTTTGTAAATTTTATATATGCATACAACTTTATTGAACTATAAATTTTAGAATTATAATTTATTTAAATAAGATTTCATATTAAAAGAAAAAAAAAGAAATTATTAAGTTATAACTTTTAAAATTCTAGTATGAATTATATGCAAAGAAAAATTTGAGCAATATGTTGATTTAAAAAATATAAAAAAAACACAATAAAAACCAAAAGGCTAGAATTTAATATCTGGAGATTATATTAGAACATTTAAAAAAAAAATAGAATATAATAAATTGAACATTAACGTGCCTTTATACCTCTACATAGGGTTGGCTACATGTATCCTTTTTCTCTATTGTGTCCAAGTAAGGGGCTGTTTGGTTGGAATACAAAGTGGTGTAAATTATTCCAAATGTAGGGGTTTTGAAAATTTTGGCAATGGGGTTGACTACATGAATCCTTTATCCCACTACATGGGCCACCACTACCACTATCGTCGGCCACCACCTACTGCCGACCACCACCATTATCGTCAACCACTAACACTGGCCACCCTTGTCGCCAAAACTGGCCAGTCCCACCGCCAGCCACCACCACTGCCTACCGCCACCATCACCTGCCACAAGGTTTAAAATTGCGTAGTTGGAAATGAGGCATTTTTTGTTTATGAGGTGAGCTATAAGCCAAAAAAAAAAGCGTTGAGTCAAAGTAAATGTTAAAACTGTTTTTTTATATAATATCAAAATAATATGTTAAAGGATGTTATGTTAACTTTTTATTGACTTATGAAGTAGAAAATTGACATACATATGAAATAAAAAATTGCATATGACGTAAAGTGGCAAGTGATAAATTGCGTGAAATTGAATTGAAATTCAAATATTATAAGAGCAAAATAATATTAAATATAAGAATGTAATAAAAGCAATGCTTTAAAAACCGGACCGGACCGGCCGGTCCGACCGGTTCAACCGTGAACGGGTCTGAAAGCCGGTTCAGTTCAACCTGAGAACCGGCCTAGCATCAAACCGGCCGGTTTGGGCTAGAACCGCCGGTTCAACCGGTGAACCGCCGAACCGGTCCCGGTTTCTTAAAATTGGCCGGTTCAAAAAATTTTAATATAAATAATTAAATAAATTATTTAATATTAAATAAATATTAATCTTAATCAATTAATATAAAACTTTTAAATTAATTTTAAGTACATGATTAAATATTAAGTTGAACAACCTCATGTCTTCATTTCTCCAAATGAGCTCTTAGCATGAGAGAAAGTAAAAAGTTATATAAACTATGCAAAGCAAATCTTTCCAAGCAATGTGAGACTAAACCATACAAAGCAAAGACCCATCTTTAGTTTCATAGTTTTATGCTTTGTATAGTTTTGTATTATTTTTTTTAAACAATTTTTTTAATTAGTTTTTATAATAATATTTAATTATATTTATAATTTTATATTATGAGCTTTTAAATAATTTATGTTTATAAATTAAATCCAAACATGTAATATAAATTAACAATAATTTATATGAAATTATATACTTATTATATTTCATTATTTTGTTAATTTTATTATTTGTTTATAATAATAATATTATTTATTACGTCATTCGGTTCGACCCCGGTTCGACCCCGGTTCGACCGGTCGAACCGTGAACCTCTCTTTCTTTCGGTTCATTGTCCGGTCCAGTTTTCAGAACCTTGCATAAAAAGTATCATATAATATCAAGTTCAACTCCAAATTCTTCTTTCTCAATTCCCTATTCAACCACATTTAATTCCTAAAAAAAACTAAAATAATTGACAAAAACTTAGAAATCATCTGCACTGTCATTATTGAGGGGTTTTTTATTTTAGTCATCATCATAATAAATTGGTCTCTCCCCTATCTTATCTTATGGAGTCCAATGCCTTCCAATTTTCTTTTATTTATTTTAGTCATCTTCTTCTATCATAAATATTTTATATGAACTTAAATATGAGATTATTATTCTTAAAATTTTAGAGGAGGTGGTGGTGGTATGCGGGTGTCAAGTGATCCTCGGCGACAACTACGATGGTGGTGACTATGAAGAAAATGGAGGGCTGGCGGTCAAGGCAGTCGAGAGAAAGTCGTTGCAGCTTGGGGGTGCATTAAAGCGTGATTTGTTTGGGACTTTAGTTTAGGATTTAGGTAAGTTTTAACAATATAAGAATTGTCGCAGGAGCAATATACCAACGAGGCGTGGTGTGCCTTAAGGGCGGCCTCAGCTAAGCTATGGTGCAAGCCTCATAAAAAAGTTTGAGGCATAAGCCTCAATGTGTGTTTTATTGGAATTGCGCTGAGACAGGCCTCAAGGTGAGCCTCATATTGTGCAATTTTAAACAAGTGCCGCCACAGCTTACCATCGGCCACCACCATTGTTTGTTGTTGCCACCACCACCACCACCTGTCGCCGACCACCATCGTCGTTGGCTTCCCCCACTGATCACCCCCACCGCCACCACCACCATCGGCCGCCCCCACCGTCACCGTCACCGCCACCGCCACCGCCACCACCGACCATCGCAACTGCCGGCTATCAGAACTGCTGGCTGATGCTATCACCCACCGACCGCCTACTGCTTACCGCCCTGCCCTCGCTGGCCACTATAATTTTTGGACTTTACACTACATTGATTACTTAAAAAAAAAATTCACTTGTATTGCTGTACATTCATCGAAACAATCCTAAAGCATTCCTTTTAGGGCATCTCCAACTAAAAATTTTATTTTCCACTTCAAAATGTAGTAGAAGTCATATTAAATAGTGATCCATCCCCAACCGAACTCCATTTCTAACACAAAAAAAGAATGTTTTGTATATATTCTTTATCATCTTTATTTTTATATTTATTTTCAATCAAACTCTTATATTTATTAATTTTTTGAATTAGACCCACTTATTTAAAAAATAAATAAATAATTCTTGATAGATTAATTCAAAATACAAATACTCAATAAAATAAAAAAATAAAAAATTGAAACGAAAAAAAAATATACATATAACTAGAAATCAGAATTAGTATACTGCTCCTACAATTATCAATCAATGCATTTTGAAGTGCAGTGTGAGCATTTTTATCCCTGATTTGTTTATGGCGAGCGCTAAATTATTGAAATCAGGTATTATCATCCATCATCTTTTTGACCTCCGGACGTGATGCTTCTCTCGTAACTTCAACTAGTGCATTGAGATCACGTTCATCCTCGATTATCATGTTATACAAAATTATGCATGTAATCATTATGTCATGTAGCACATCTTATCTCCAAAAAGCTACCGGTCCTGCGACAATTGTGAAACGTGATTGGAGAGCTCCAAAGCCACGTTTTACGTCTTTTCTACATGCTTCTTGTTTCCTTGCAAAATATTATTTCTTCGGACTACGTGGCTCTTGAATAGTTTGAGTGAGATTGGAGAATAGATGAGAAGACTCCAACACATTGATATCATTGTATAAGCATGCCATATTCAAATATTATAATCTGCTATAGCTTCGAGAATAATAGGTGTTCCACTATGGTCCAGCTATTGCATTTTTAATTATTTAAAATGAAAAACTACTTTAAATAAATTAATCACATAAAAATTAAACATATTAAAATTAGAAAATCAGTAGCATAAGTTAAACTAATTATTTGTGATCAAAATGTTAAAATTTAATAATTTTAGGATAATTTTATAATTTAAAAAAATAAAAAATGGGGTTCTAAATAGTGCAACTCGTCGCATTGTTCACAGTCTAGATAAAACATAAAAATGCCTTTTTATTTGCTGTTCAGGTGGACGCTCGTCGGAGCTCTAAATGGGCGAATCACATTTAGTTGTAGATGCCCTTATATTGCATTCCTTTTTTAGTCAAATAATATGAAAAATTAACCCTTAATAAAAATTGGTAACGTGAATGTTAATGAGGTTTCTTATTAGAAGATTATGAAATTTTAAAAAGATAAATTTAAGGAGAAATAGAATGATAAATAAAAAAATAAATTAGATAATAAATTTGAGATGGGTTTTAAAGATCAAATAGCTTAGCTTATAATTCTAAAATAATCATTTGGGTATATATAGGGTCCAAGGAGATTTTTAGATGAAATATTAAATGAGTTATCAAATTATTCAATGATGATAATTCAATATCAGGATTAACCATTTATATATTTATGACTCTTTGTATTTTTCATCTATGCATGCAAATTTATAGATTAAATTGTAGCTCCTAAATTTCTAACATATAAATTTTATGCTTAGAAAAACATGAATTTTAATGGGCCGTTTAAAATTTATTGTATAAATACAATAATGAATGAAAGTCTAAAATTTATCATTAGGAGATTAAATAAAAGGGCTTGGATTTCATATGGAAAGAAATGCATGCCCATTTAAGAATAATATAAATTTTATAGATTATAAAATAAAAATAACAAAAATAAAAAAGTTATGGTTTAATATTAAGAGATTAAATATGAATATTGAAAGATAAAAAATATAGAATATTAAATATTAATTCAACAGCTGACGTTCAATACACTCCATGAGTTAAAGTAGTCAAAATGCTTGGACAAGTCGATGCTTGAAGAGAGTCATGGGAGTTCGTTGCAAATAAAAATAGATAAGCCAAAAAAAAAAAAACGATTATGAAGAGGAACCCTAAACCATCCTAAAATAATTAACTCGAATACTAAATACTAATTCAGCAGTAGATGGCCACTGCACTCCTTCAAATTAATCTATAAATAAATTGCATCGTTCTCAGATGATAGCCACCCAAACTATCCTCCTCGCATAAGATATGTAAGGAAAAAGCCCGTCAATCCCTCCGAGTCCAGTCGTTTTTCTCATGGACAAGAAGAGGAATGTGACTACATTAGCAAGTACCGAAAGTTCCAGGAACTCCCAAAGTGTTGTAGTAAAGCTATTAAGAGCCTGAAAGTTATATAACATGAACGTCAATAAGATTAGATATTAGAAGAATATAAAAATTTGAAAAGATAGATCTAAGGAAATAAAATCATAAATAAAACTAAATTGAATAATAAAAATAATTGTTTGAAGAATTTTAAAGCTCGAACAGCTTGATGTATAATTCTAAAATGATCCTTTGGGTATATGTGGATGTATGGTGATTTTTAGATATAATGCAACATTAATGACAATTTATGATCAAATTATTCATTGGTCAAAATTTAAATCTGGATTAACCATTGATATTCTTATGGCTCTTAGTTATTTCATTTATGCATGCTACTTTATTGATTGAATTCTAACTTTTAGAATTCTAATATATAAATTTTATGCAAAAAAATGTGAACATCAATGGGTCATTTAAAATTTATTATATAAAAACAATAATAATGAAAGGCTAGGATTTATTATTAGGAGATTGAATGAAGGGCTAGAATTTCATATGGAAAGAAATGCAAGCCTCTTTAATAATAGTAGTATAGATGTAGCTAAATGAAGAAGAATAATGAATGATTCTTGGCTTTCTTGCAACATCATGCAACTGTATCTTTGTATAATTCTTAGAGGTGCTAGTTAATAAATTCGTTGATGTTTAGGCAGGTGACATAAGGTTGCACAATACTTATAGATGTTAAGTAGAGTTTTAGGAATGTATGAAAAATACATGAAACAACTCCATATAGTTGGCTTTGACTTTAAAATCATGCCTAGTGAGAAGAGTATCTCGACATATTTTACATTTGATAAGGAATTAATTTCCACTATTTATGTAGGAGAGCTTTTTATTGATTTATAAACTTTGCGGACAAAACTGTTCTGAGTGGCAGCCACGAGCTTCATGGCATTTTCTTCTAATCAATGCTTATCATGCACACATAGTTGGGGTCTACAAGATGTCATCTCTTTCATATAATTTTGAAGCCCAAGGCATGTCATTCGCAAGCTTTTGTATGCTAGGAGTCATTTCTATTTAAAGAAAATTTAAGATACCCTGTAAATATATTTTATGACCTCTTTACAATGTTGGATATTTATTTGTGTAGGCCACATCCAAATGAGTGCTCTGGTGGAGATTTAGATGGTGACTTGTATTTTGTATCTTGGGATGAAAGACTTGTGCCACTGCAGACTGATCCGCCAATGGATTATATTGGACTTAGGCCACGTCTTCAGGATCATGAAGTCACATTGGAGGTGTGCTTGACTAAACATATCCTCCCGTGCATAAGTTTACTTCCAATTTCAATTCCAATATGCAAAACTCGTGTTATATTTCTCATGCTCAAAGTTCTCAGTCTATTGCAAAGGTTTGTTAAAGTTGTTTGTGGAAGGAATATATAGTTTTTTGTGTATTCAGGTAAGGTTTTTAGCTTCCTCTGACAACAAAAGGCAAATTTCCATTGATTCTTGTATGTCTTTCTCAACTTCTAGCATGCTGATAAAAATAGTTTCTCACTAAACCACTTGATGGGTTCATCCACTTCTACCTTGGTCGGTTAGTAGCTATCACACTCTTAAGCCAAGTTTTGACTTGATGGATTTGCAAGGTTGTGATTATGTATGAAGACCCCATGTCTTTCTCTACCCCTCACTCACTCACCATATACACTTGCACATAAAAATTTATAGGCTCCTTGATCCTAAGTGAGCAATTCGAGCATGCCCAAGCTCCCAAAAGAAAAAACACAGAAAAATAGAAGTGGATATTTTTATTTATCATTTTCAGTGCCTCATACTCCCCAATTAGGTTATTTATAAACATACAAGACATTAGAATAATTATTTTTTACTAATACTACTAACTTATTACAAGTTTGGTTCACATCATTACTCTCGCTCTCATAATATTCTTATTTTCAAGGTCAGACTTCCCAGTTGATCGATTGGACGTGGCTATCTATTTAACCATAATCTCTCAAGCAGGTCTTTCTTCTGCAATGGATCAACAAAGAACTTGCAAAAGAAAAGACTGTCCACTAAGCACATAAAGGAATTTCTTGAGTTCATCCCTTGGTGCCCATGAATGTAATGGCTGTTTGTACATCTAATCTTTCTGTGGTTTAGTCTTGTGCACTGGCCTTATTGCTTTAATCGTTTGCACATCTGCTCCCTCTATAATATCATCAGCTAGCAAACTTACTTCACTATTACTGCTACTTACAATTAGGGTTCACATCATTCCTCCCCGTCAAAACGTTCTTATTTTCAATATATAACTTCCTAGTTAATATACTGGAGTTGGCTATCCATTCAGCCACAATCTTTCAAGTAGGTCCTACATTGGATCAACAAAGAAGTTGCAAAAGAAAATATTGACCATTGGGCACTTAAGGAATTTCTTGAGTTGATCTGTTAATGCTCATGAATGTAATGGCCATCCGTCTACCTACTTTTCTTGTGGATTTGCTTGTGTAGTGGTTGTATTGCTTCAGCTACAGCTATTTGCTTGTTTGATTCCTATGTAATCTCATCTGCTAGCGAACTTGCTTTGCTATGGTTCACATTTTAAAATAGTTGGTCTAAAAAATAGGGTCAATGAGCTCATGAGGAGGGCCTAAACATTAAAGAATACTTTGCTTGAAAGAATTCCAAGAACTCAACAGTTTGTTTTGAGAAATCCAGTGATAGTAATGCCATGCTGGACCGACCATCCATATACACTGAGGCAATTGTAAAGCGCTGCATACCATATAGATTATTGAAATAAAATAAGCGATCAACCTTTAGAAGTCATTCATATGGAATCTCTATAATAATTATTGAATCGCATTTTAGAATTTCTTCGCTCATCAATTTTCGATGTAATTGTTGTTCTATTTTGTTTTCCATACGAACTAGACATTGAGGGTTGTATTGCACTTTCATCATGAGCGCTGAGAGTTACTTTTTTCTTATGTTGATTTTTTTTCATAAATTCACATGTTGTATTGATAAATTTGATATCTCGTCTTCTATGATCAAAGGAAAAAAAAAACAATATCTATGAAAAATGATAAAGAAATTAAACCTGAAGTGATTACTCTGCGGACAAATCAATTTCACCACTGTTTGGATGATATGTTGATGAAGAATTTGGCCGTTGGAGGAGAAGCTTTGGATTTGGATGGGGGATGCTAGCTCAAGAGATAATTCAAATAAAAATTTGGTGAGTTCAATTGTGGGACTCAGATTTTAGCTCAGTTTGAGCTAAGACGTGAGATGCAATTAGCATGTGCTATGGATGAAGGCATTCATCGGATCTTGGCAACGATAAACCAACAGCAAAGTTGGGTGAGCTTGCTTGAATGGTGGATGTATTAAGGGTGATGCTATTCACGATGGAATTGACAGGATCATGGGATCATTGGTTTTTGGGAAGCTATGGGGGAATGGGTTTTGAGCCAACTGGGATGAAATAGCTTGGATCCCATTGTAGTGACCTTGGGATTTCTACAAATTGGGCAAGGCTGTCAGTGGAATCAGGAAGAACACATATTTGGGCAGTTTTGGTGAGGATCTGATGCAATTTATTGCATGATGTCGAATGGTGGTTTTGACTTGCCCATAATGGAAACATGAAGGCGGATGGGCACAGAGATCTAGGCTGTTTCTGATAGGTTCCACTTGAATATTCCAAGTAATTCCTATCGGATTCTTGCCAAAACACAATTATTCCACTGTTTTCAATAGAAAACAGCCACCAAACAGTAGAAAAACTGAGAGAATAGGGAGAAAACATTGGAAAACAATAGAAAACAATTGTATTCCCTTAGTAGATGATCAAAACCAAAGCAAGATACAATGTTCTTCAATTCGAGAGGAAGAACAACTCTCCAACAATCTCCGGCAACGCCAAGAGCCCAAGCAAGAAAACCTAGAACACAAAACTCTTTTCAAAATCAAGATCATAACCTAATCCCCCCATAACTCCCTATTAGTACAATCTAATTCAAATTAAAAGCAAAAGGACTTCTCTACCCTTCCTTCTCCCTCCAAAAACACTTAAACCATGTTTGAAATGCAAGTGGACCCCACCCCAACCCCACTTCTCCCTTCCGCCTGTTTCCTGTGCCGCTTCCGCCGCGAGTAAACCCGGACCGGCTGGGCCGGTCCAGCGCTTCTCCTTACCCTTGCTCCCACTACCTTCTCCTCTTTCCTCCACTGGCACAACCCTTGCTTGCCCTTCCAACAACTTCTTCATCATCTTCTCCAAAGCCATGAATTTCCCTTCCACATTCTCGCTAAATGTGGTCATCTTCTCCTCCAGATCCGCCTTAAATTGACCCACTTCGGTCTCCAAGACTTCTACACGTTTAGATGCCATGGGAACCACGAAATGGTCTCCGGATCTCTTCCGAAAAGCAAAAATCTGCAGCGAAACAGTGGAAAACAGCCCCCCACCGTCCGGATCTTCGCTCTGATACCAATTTGATAGGTTCCACTTGAATATTCCAAGTGATTCCTATCGGATTCTTGCCAAACCACTGTTTTCAATAGAAAACAGCCACCAAACAGTAGAAAAACTGAGAGAATAGGGAGAAAACGTTGGAAAACAATTGTATTCCCTTAGTAGATGATCAAAACCAAAGCAAGATACAATGTTCTTCAATTCGAGAGGAAGAACAACTCTCCAACAATCTCTGGCAACGCCAAGAGCCCAAGCAAGAAACCCTAGAATACAAAACTCTTTTCAAAATCAAGATGAAAACCTAATCCCCTCATAACTCCCTATTAATACAATCTAATTCAAATTAAAAGCAAAAGGACTTCTCTACCCTTCATTCTCCCTCCAAAAACACTTAAACCATGTTTGAAATGCAAGTGGACCCCACCCCAACCCCACTTCTCCCTTCCGCCTGTTTCCTGTGTCGCTTCCGCCGCGAGTAAACCCGGACCGGCTGGGCCGGTCCAGGTTGAGCCGGTCCAGCCTGGACCGGCATAACTGTTTCTTGGTAGGATATGCCATGAAATGAAACAATACCCCTGAAAGGCGCTAGATTTTTGTCAGAATTGATGATGCTGAATTTTCACGAATTCGACTATGATTACGTAGTGAATTGCTTTCTTTGATAGGATAGATGACAGTGATAGGAATTGGCGGAGGAAATGGTGGAACACCAATTACTCTTAGGAGATGGTGTAGCGGAAGCAGCAATGATGAAATCCTAGATCCTAACTGAGCAATTCAAGCTTTCTCAATCTTCCAAAAGAAAGAAAAAAGAGAAAAAAAAAAGAGGGAAGAGAGGATTTTTGTTTATCATTTACATGCCTTATACTCCCTAATTGGCGTAGTTATAGGCTTACAAGACATTAAATTAATTAGTTTTTACTATTTAATCAACGATTACTAATTAATTACAATGTTGGTTCACATCAAATACTCAACCTGTAACTATGTAAGCATGTGAAAGGATCAAGTCATCATTTAGTTTTGGATCATCTCAAGAAAGTATCCTGATTTAATATGGATAAAACTATTTGGCTTCACTACAATTCCAGTTGAAGAGGGAAAAAGGCAACATGTTGTTGGCTTCACTATAAATCTAAATTCTGAAGCATAATATGATGCAGATGTTTCTCCAACAGCTTCCTCCTAGCATCATCCGTTCCTATTCCACAGGCTCTCTGTTTGAGTCTTTTGCTATTCCCTTTCTAACAGGTATGGCCTGCCTCTAAGGGCTCTATTCACTAATCTCTTGCAATTTGCCTTGTGGCTTTTGCCTGATACATAGGACTTTTTGTTCGGTTTTTTATCGTCCTAAGACTTCTATCTAGTGGTTTTCAATATATCACTTTATTATTATAATTATAAGTCTGAGGCATATTCAAAATATAATTGGTATTTGAATAAAATTTTTAGTTTGATGTGCTATTCTTTCTACTTTGGATATTCAATGTTTTTATCAAGAGAATGATTTGGAGAGTTTTAAAGAATGTTATCTCCTTATACAAGCATGCGCCTTGCTTTTTGATGAATTGTTTTCCTTGTTCATTATTTTTCTGTATTTTGTTAGTTGTTTGAGATTGTGAATAATTTTAATGAAACTTGTTATAATATGATTTTCAAGAAGTGCAAGAATTTCGAAGCCTTGTGTAAATTTGTTGATCATAAATTTTAATGAAACTTGTAGATTTAATAATTTATTGCCTTATTTTTTGCAGCTTATGTTAGATGTGCATTTGAATTCTTACATCCTAAGATATTTTACATCCTAGTTGGTATTAGATTGTAAGGTTGCATGATAAATGTATGATATAATATTAAGCGTAAGATAAAGGGTGGAACATGAAAAGTAAAGTAAAATGTTATGCAAGGTAGGACTGTCAAAATTGGGTCACGGGTCAGATTCAGGTCCAACCCATAATTGACTCGACACTAGTTGATCTGCTCCAAACCTGACTCGCTTTGGACCGAGTCAACCCGACGCGGCCTGCCAATCCATCGTCGTCTTTTATTTTGATCCAACAAAAAACGACGAGCTGCCAACCCGACCAGAAGGAACGTCGTCGAAGGAGGGCGTTGGTGGCCTTCGCAAATCGCAACAAGTGACCCATGCTAACGAGCGAGTAGTGCGACGAGCAAGTAGTGCCGACGAGCAAGAATTTAATATGAAGTTATAGAAACTTTTATGTTGTCACAAGAAGGTAAAAGAATCGGTCATGAGGAAAAGATGATCCTAATAATAGATAAAAAAATTCTATTGGTTTTGTAATCACAAAAATTAAGCAACTTAAGATTGCAAATTTGCTGCTTGGATATGTACAATTACTCCCAAAAAAAGCTATTTAGAATGGATAAATCATCAAGCTCAGCTTATGCATTTCACTTCTCAATTCAAAAGAAAGTGAGACTATTATAGAAGAAAATATATCAACAATCAAACAAATGTTTGAAAAAAAATAAAATACAAAAGATCTGTTATGCACAATAAAATAAGATGGGAGATCAGGAACAAAAACAAAAGCACACACCTTTGCCTTTGGAATAACTTTAACAGCCACCTCCTCCCCTACATGTTGCCTTTCTTCACCTTGGCCAAATTAGTATACCCAAAATGTCCCCTTCCCACATCTTCTCCAAGTTCATACTTCAAGAAGAACTGCTTCGAGAATCGAAATTCTTATCGAGGCCCAATTCAACCTTATCCCCCTTTGGAATTGAGGCAACATTTGGCTTCAGTGACCCGTGCCGACGAGAGAGTATTGCCTTAATGTGCCTTGTCGATGACAGAGGAGGAAACGATCGCTTGAAGAACAACGAAGGCATCGAGCTCACGCTCGAATTAGCTGGCGAGTTCTTGTAGGAGCCCCTTAGGTTATAGAGATCTGAACTAGTAGAAAGCAGGCCGTGGAATCGGGTCTGTCCGGGTTAACTTCGGGTTAGCAAGTTGACTCGGACCTGGGCTGATTTTTCAAACGGGACAAATTCTGGAACCCGAACCCGACCTGTTTGTCGAACGGGTTAACGTCGGTCGGGTTTTTGGGTCGTGTCAAATATTGACACCTATAATCCCATGATTAGATGGATACATTTAAAGAATGCTATTAAAATATTTTTGAAAATAAAATTCAAAATCTCAAAATTTTGATTGTGTATAAGGAAACTAATGTTATGTGAGAAAAGTAACTTGTGATATAAAACGTTGAAAAATATGTATTTGGACTATAAAAAAAAGTTCATAATAGTAAAAATAGTTGGTGATGAAATCAAAATGGGTAAGAAAAGATAAAAAATAAGAAACGTCGTTATATAAATTGATTTAGATGTATAAGTTCAAAAAATTGAGAAAGATATAGAGGGGTTTGTAAGAAGTCTAGGATAGCAATATACGATGCAAATAATTTAATTTTAATAATTTATATAATAGATTAGATACTAAGGAGGGTGAAAGATGTATGTATATGTCAACTAAACAAAGTGATAGAAGTAAATATCTAATTCAAGTACAGTGCGGTAAGGATGAAGATCAAAAATTATTTTTATTAGAAGACAATATTCAACATAGATGGATGAGATATTTCGATAAGTTTTTTAATGAAAATTCTGAGAATGCAATTGAATTTAGTTATCTTAGCATCTTAAATGAAAATAGAGATTTTTATTTTTATCGTCATATTAGTAAAACAATAACTATGATGCACCAACATGGACAAGGCGATACGAACACGGGACACAACTATCATTGAAAATGTAGGACACATGTACGGCATAGACATTGCATTATAATTTTTAAATAGTGTATAAAAATAATTATAGCATTATATTATAAATGATAAATAATAAATCAATATCATAAATAAATAGTAAATCAATATCATAGTTTGCTGAAGTAAAATTAATGAGACTCACCCAAATGTTTTTGCGAAATATTGTTGCTAAAATAAAATTCTAATATTAAATATAAACTTAAAAGGAATAATTTTTTTTTTCATTCATTAATTATAAGTATCAACTACATTATCGATTGAAGAACTTTGAGCGGGTAACTATAATGTGTTTGAATTTCTTAGTAGGTTCAAATGTCTTGTAGCCATATAGTATTTTTTTAGAGATTATTGTATTATCAATTTCTACTTCATTAAGAAATAAGCTTGTAATTCTTCAAAGACATTTAAGGCTGAAGGCAAAGTTATTGATTGATCATTTATTAGGAGGCTAAAAAAAATAGTCATAGAGGGTTAGTGCATAGAGTTACATCTTAGTTATTTATAATATTTTTATAATTTTCTTTTCCTTTTTTTTTTCTCACAACTTCAGCTCCTTTTAAGTCTCATTTTGTTCAAAACCCTTCCTTCCATTAAGGTAGGAGGGGAGACCACCACTTGAGCCTCCTTTTAGGGGTTAAAGGGTCTTCATTTCCAGTGTGGCATGTACAATTTGTTTTAACATCTTCTTTGAATGTTAAGATAGGACAATCTATCACTCTCCTTCAAACTGGAGGACTTATAAGATCTATATATCTTTGAGGAAGCAAAAATAACAGTTGTTGACCCTTGCTTGAGCTCAGCCAAGTAACTCTTAAAAAGGGTGATCTCACCAAATTGAAAACATTTCTCCAATCATTCATTGACAGGGCAACAATTCTTGATCATATGACTAACCATATAATGATATTGATGATAATTTGGGGGGTGAGTTTTGCTAATTTCTTCTATCTTTATTGCCCGGGCAATTGTAAATATTTCATTTGCATATATTTGAAGATTTTCTTGACACATTTCCTCTTGAAGGAATATTGCTTGCTCAGAGATATGCAAGGTTCTGAATATTTTTTCAATCCTTTTATTCTCTAGGATGTGTTGACAGGATTGAAACATTCTTACCTTTATTTGGTAAGTGTATGCTAACGTACGATCTGGCATCTCTTTGTCATGTGGGCCCTTTAGACAGACTATTTTTTCTAAATGCCACACCTTCCAATAAATCTACTTTAAACAAGAAAAATGGGGGCTTCATCGTGGAGATTAGATGATTTTCTTAGGAGCTCAGATTAGATGATTTGCTTAGGAGCTCTCAATATTCCTGATTGAAAAACTAATGTAATTAAGGAAAAATTCCATGAATGTTCTTGAGGATTTCTACAACATACTGCTTTTGTAATTTGAGTTCACACTTCATATTGATTCTCCATCTCAAAATATAGTCTATCAAGGACCCTCCAGATTTCTGTTTCTTGAAGACTACGTCCTCGATAGTGATGTGGTGCTATGCACCCACATACCTCTTTGACAAATAGGTCTTTCAATCTTGCAAAGATATTAAATGAATCATTGGGCTTCTTGACATATCAATCAAAAGTTTTTCCACTAAAGCTATTGATATAGTCTTAGTAACAGTGTATGTTTGCCCTCACATTATAGCAACTAACAAGAAAGTGTGCTAAGTATTGATGTAGGTTTCTCATGTCATTAATACTTTGAACTGAGGTAAGATAAAAACCTAGGGTATTATATGACTTCAAACACTTTTGGGTAGGATCTATTGCTTCGAATTAGGGTTGCCCCTTGTGAATGGACTATTGAACTATTTACATAGTGTACAATACAATCTCTCTGATCATCCATGCTTGTTGCCTTAGATGTTGGTGCTACTCTATTAAGTGGAAGGTTCTCCTTAAGAGGACATGTTGGGCTCAATTCTGTCCTAGCGACATCTAGATCGTGGTTGGTTTCCTATGTGATACCTTTTGCATGGTTATCTACTGTAACATTTTCCCATATTTCTCATCATGATTCCATCCTCATTTCTAAACAATGAATGTACTAATCTCAATCTTTCAACTGAACTGATAACTCTCGAAATGAATCAGGTGAATTAATATCATCAGTATTGTTATGCTTGTGCTTATGCATAATTAGTCTATCAAATTCTGGAGCTACATTCCTATAGGTGCCTAACATGCATTTTGTGGTCATAATAACTCCCTAGAATTCTCGCTATATGTTGCACCCCTTGCTTAAACTAGTGTAAAAATCTACTCCGTGTTGGGTGGTTGCAATATGAGGGCAACCTTTGCTGACATTGACAAATACTACTCATGAAACTCAGCCTCCATTAGTTGTGCAGTTGTGCTGCCTTTTCTTTTTTTAGGATGCGAGAAAGCAGTCACAAGTGTAAATGTTACCTTAGATCTCCAAACTTTCCTAATTTTTAGATATGGACATTGTAGGGCCTTAACCATCAAATAGCGCTGTATGGCCTTACTGCTAAAGAGTGCTAGAAAGTATTAGAAGTCTCTTTATGACTAGAAGAGAATGCAGGTAAAAAAATTTATTTTTGAGAATATGTAGGTATAGGACTAGAAGAGAATGCAGGTAAAAAAAATTATTTTTGGTGGGTCTTTTGAAATTGAATGGACTGCTAAAGATAATTGGCATAAATGGCCGCTAAGTAACCTTCAGGTCGGCAGGTAACTCCCCTTTGCTTTTTGAGAGCCGCTTGTAACAAAAATTTGGGTTAAGAGGACAATATCTACGTTCTCTCTGACTCTATCTTTTCGGGCCTAGTTATAATAATCAACTAGACATACATTCCCTTTTCCTTCATTTACTATGATCTTGAGACTTTGAATGATGAAACTTGTCACATGATCCTCTATGATCTTACTTGTGTATTGACTTAACACTTTTTTTTTTTTATGCTGAAATCATTATGTTTGGCAGCCGCCATGATGATGCTGCAGACCTTCCTTGTTAGAATATAGATCTAGTTCACAAAACTATTGGTGGGTTTAGAACTTGGCCTTCTAGTCATCTTAGAAGTAGTTATTCTCATGCTTTTTTTTTTTTCTGACTAGCTTGAGAGAATATATGAAATTTACTTCCATACATATGTGGAGAGACCTCCTCAATAGCTAGCACAACTAATGTAAAAACTAACAAAGTCTCCCATCTTAGATAGGGGCTTTCATCCCTAATTATTTGAGAAAGAAAGCTTTCATCAAGATGAGGAAACCACATCATCAGAGGTGCCTTGGAAGAAAGGAATATGTGGATATTGAATCAACGGGGCATGAAATTGGATTGCTTTTCCTCGATCATCGGTCCTCTGGATCTTGGATACTAACATGTGATAGAAAACAAACACCTTCGTAGCTAGTTCATGAGATTAGCCACCCTCTTTATTACATTAGGAACAAAAGAGGGGGAAATCATAGGGACAATGACAAATTGAGTCCAATATGCAAATGGGACAATTGAGGAGGACAAGTACTCAAGTGTGACTCCATCCAGGCCATCACCAAACTTAATCAAACTTCTTAAGGTCGAGTTTGTCATCAAAGACTATAACAAAATAAAGCAAATCCATCATTCAATCTAAAAGTGGTTATGCCATCCATTTTTGCTAATATGAAAACAATCCAAAATATGTTGAATCAAACTCCATGATATTAATTGCTTAAATCCAAAATTCAACATATTTTTAGCGTCACTGATCTTATAAGAAATTGTTATCTATATTGAATTTATCTCCTGATTGATCTAAAACTAACATTGATTGTTCGTTAATGCTAATTGAAATGAACAAGCATCGAACCACAAAATACTTGTAGGGCCGTTACATTTAAAAAGAAATAAAAACTTACCTCATTGATTAAGTCTAGCCAGTGTTGTAGCAAGGGATTCACTTGCACCAAGCAGAGATAAGGAATTTATGTAAGGGATGTGAAGATATGTTTTGATATCTTAAAAATTGTAAATTGTGTTAAGACATCAACTGGTATATTATAACTAGTGGGTACAAAAATATAAGGGTGTTGGATGCCTGTTGCCTAAGAATGCAATGTTAATATCACTCAGTTCAAGATAAGTATATATATTTGCAAGGGAAGCAAATGGGACAACAATAAAACTTTGGGCATGACTAAAGATAGAGCAAAGAATTCCTAGCAAGGTTGCCAGAAATCTGTGAGTTTTGAAAGATGTGCCGTAAGGAGAGAGAGATTGTACCTAATCAATTGATAAAAGGAAACCCTCTTAAGTTCAATGGAAGTTAGATGAATTCATATATTTGTCTTTTGAATACTTTTTGGAGATGTGGAATGTTCTATCTTGAAAGTTGAAAGCAAAAGACAACTCACCCCGCATTCGAAGATATATGCATGTATGTATCTTGGAGATTTCTCTTTTAGATGGTGGTTTTATTTAGTTTTGAGTTCCAAATTCCCATGAAGCAAGTTCCTTTGGCCAATTGCATACTGGAGTGATTAAAGTCAAAGAATACTTGAATAAAAGTCATGGTTGTATCTTGAAATATCAAAGACAGAAGGATTTAATATTTAAAGTATCGATGCGTGAAAAGATCAAATTTTGAAAAGAATTATTGTGGATTTTGAAGGATGAAATATGGGGATAAGACCTCAAGAGACTCAAGATACCCAAATAGTCTATTCTTATGTTAGCTTTAATATTTTAAGAAAATCAACTAATTAAATCTACATTAATGTTGATTAACTTATTAAAAGTTGGGGCTTACTATTCCTCAATAATCACCAGTGAGGAATTGCTTAGGAGTAAGGACTTATGATATCATAGTAAAGGATGTTAACCTTAAGCCTAGATCTTTGACAAGGAGTTAATGTTATCACTTTTTTACATCTCTTTATCTAAATTTATGTGAGAAATCACAATGGGAGTCTTCTTTTTTGTGAATTTTCCCTTATTTTTATGTATTCTTTTATATTTTATTATTTGTTTGTAAATGATTGATTTCAATCAAATTTGATACTATTTGATATTCAATTTATATAACAACTTCAAAGAGAGAGGGGTTATGATGAGGTCATCGATAGGATATTTCGGCGTGTCTATCAGAGACGACCATGGAGATCGACGGCCATGATGGAGAGCCTCTATTATTGATTTTATTTGTTCTAGCAGTTTATATGTTATGCATTTATTTTCTTAGTTTTCCCATTCTACCCCTGAGGGTATTAGTTGCTCTTGTAGCCCTAATGGGCATTTTAGACTTTTGCATTTACTTTTATTTGGAGCCTATTTATATGACCCCTTGTATCTTGTATGAGATTATTGAATGATTGAATAAAATTTGCTACTATTGATCTCTTTGTGAGTTCTCCATTCCTCTAGTTCTCTCCGTGAGTTCTTGATAGAAATTTCGTGAATCTCTGTGTGAGTTCCGGAATTCTTATTATTTCCCTTTGAGAGCTTGAAGAAGAGGTGAGTGAGTCTAGAAATTCTGAATTTTTTTTTAAATAAAATTGCTGCTCCCAAGCTCTAGAACTCCCTCTCCAATTCTCCTTGTCGCCAGCTCTGTTGACTTGGTCAGAGAACTGGCCGCCGGCCAAGTTAATCCCGCCCATGCTAGCCCGTCTGCCGACTCCACTTCCCCCATCCAGCACCCGCCGTGACCCTAGCCACCGTCCAGCAAACCACCCTTGCTGCCGCATCTTCCCCCTTGGACCCAATCACGTTTGAATTTCAAAATACCCTTAATTAAGTTACTTTCCTAACCGATCGAGAACGGCCCCCTTTAAACCCACGGCTCAAATCCTCTCCCCTCTCCAAGCCGCCACCACTCTCTCCCTCCCATTGGGGATCCCTCTTGCGGCGACCACCCGTTCTCACTTGCAAGAATGCATGGAAGAACCCGAGTGGAACTTCGGGTTTGAGTACGACAACAACGGAAGGGTCAACATCCTCCGATCACAGTTCTTCGACGTCGGCTTTGACTTCGACGACACCGTCGAAGAATACTTGGACCGAATTCTACCAACGCTAGTGGATTCCATCGACGAACACTTCTCCGTCTACACGTGGATCATCAAAGGTCGATCTACCGCGCCCCCTCCACCTCCGAGACCCTTCTCCACGGCGGCGTTCCTTGGCTCCTCCCTCCTCGTGGAAACCTCAATACTAGTTTGAACGATCTTCCGCCGCTCAACCTAGTCTTCGTAGGAAAGAGAGAAAAAAGTCTCAAGGTGTGAACAACTCTGTATTAATTGTGGGATTTTTATTTACTAGCCTTTGCTTTATGTTTTCCTTTGCGTTTGTTTAAATAGTTTGGCTATCTTGTTGAAATTTCTTTGCCTAGCAAGTTGAACATCACGAATTCCTTGTAATCGAATTAACTTTGATACATGATTATATAATTGGTTGAGCTAGAATTTAATTCTCTTTTAACTCTTGTGTAACTCCATCCTGCATCACATCAGGTTATGTATGGCTTCACGATTTTGAAATTCTAATCACTTTTTATAACAAGGCCATTAGATTTTCATCTGAATTGATTTCCATTGTAATTTCGATTTTTATCAACGGTAATGAATAACTTGTAAAGGTAAAAATTTGTTATGCGTGAATTTTATATGCTTGTTGTATTTTTTTGGGATCTCATGTTATATTTGTATTATAACCCCTAAAATATATGAAGTCTTATATCATAATAATACAAAAATAATCAAAGAAAATTAATCTTTTTCTCTCTATTTTTACTTGGGATTCATACATCAACATAGGGTTTCTTATTTCTTGTGTCATCCCAGTTTTGATGATTTTAGGATAGGGTTAAGATAATTTTAAAAGCTTATGGGGTTTGCTTATAATACTTTTTCATCTTAATCCATTACTTCTCATGCTATGTGCACTCTAGCCATTTCAATAAGATCGCAACTCAGCCGTGTAGAATTGTGAACTTCTGAACTTTTTTATTCATCAATTCTCTTCATTCTTAGGACTAGACTTCTTATTGGCTTGCTTATAGAGTTGATGAAAATGTTCTGTTGAAAAATAATCTCTGATTATTTAAAAATCTCATTTTAGTCTCTTGATTTTTTAAATAGGGACTTAAATGATGTCACAAAATGACTAATTTGGTCCCTATTTAAAAGTCAAAGAACAAAATTGATATTTGTATATAGTCGGGGATTATTTTGGTACTTCAAAAAAACTTAAGGGATCTATTTGGTCCTTCTTCTCCTTGCTTATAATTCTTCAACTCAGACTTAATGCCTTTCTTTTTGTTGTTCTTTTGATAGAGATAACTTGATTAAATTCCGATATAAAACTACAGGAAATCCATAAATTCTTTGTGGATTATATGATCAATGATAACCTTGGTGCCATATCAACTGCTCATCTTGTTTATGCCGACTCTGAACCGCTTAAGGCTCGAAGCCCCAAATGCCTACAGCTTGCAAACCTTCACTCCATGGCTGTTGATTTTGCCAAGACTGGAGTTCCAGCTGAGATGCCCAGAATTCTAAGACCAAAGGAATTTCCTGATTTCATGGAAAGATGGGATAGATCCATGTATACCTCCAAAGGTGTTCTAGGAAAACTCTATAGATCTGCCACAGCTCATCAAAATAAAGAGACTTCTAATACTTTCTGGTCTGAAGAACTTGCAGCTGCTTCATATGACAATGATCTTGAAGTTGAAGGCTTTGAAATGTTCTTAAAACCTGCGGAAGATTACTATAATCAGTACGCCGAAAAGTTGAGCTTCTTGATGAATTATTTCGGAGCAGTGCATGAAGATGAGATACTTACAGGTTATGTGCGAAGCGGCGGCCCATCATATGTTTTGAGGGATAAGAAGAAATTTGGGGATATTGCTGATAGGATTATGATTGCAGTAAAGAGTTTGCATCAGGAGGTCAAGAGTTGGTTCAGCAGCTGCCGTGAGAGTGAGTCGCTGAAGATGGCCTCTGCTTGGTATCACATAACCTGTCATCCAAAATATTGGTCCTCAAACAAGTTTCTTAGCTTTCCATGGATAATTTGGGATGTTTTGTTGAATATTAAAGATTCCAAGAGTTCTAGGGGAAGAGGAACAAAGGAAGGCACTCTGTGAAATCCAATAACAAAGCACTTCACATCTGGTGCCACAATTTGATATCCTATATTATTGTAGTCATCTGCAGCAATTTTTTGTCAAATAATGGTGAGTGTATGCTCGTAAATATCAATGCAGGAATTTTATAGGTACCTAGCAGGTTCCAATATTCTGACAGAAGGACTCGTCCAAGATAGTCATATCGCCTGCTTACGCGACTTATCCAAATCTGCCAAAATCAAAGAGTCATCCTTAGCACACAATATTAGAAAAATTATATAGTATCTTCCAAACAGTAAAGAGGCACTTATCTTGGTTGTGATCAACATTCTGAGGTCGTTTGTCTTTGAAAGAACCATTAAGCTCTCATTGACATCTCTCAATCCAACTACAGGAAGTGCACAAAGCATGGTTCAATGGTTATGACTCCCTAGACTCAAACGGTCCTCTTAGCTTACAATCATCATCACTCCGAAGGACTCGACCTTTACATTTGGCTGTCAAAATAATCCTTAGGAACTCGCCTCTCCGTGAAGCGCACTCGTTCACACAGACTTAATCCTATATGATTTTTTTCCAGAAGACTTGTTCAGCACACTCATGGATGAAAACATGCCCAGAGGATTCAACCTGTGACCAAGAGCTATATTAAAAATCATTCAAGCATTTGCTAGCTCATGTCACATGCATATATATATATATATATATATATTTATAGTCTTTAATGATCGTTATTAAATATTGTATTTGTATTTTTATCTTTTAATTGTGTATAGCGTTTTTTATAGTCCTTCAAATCTTATAAATAAGAAATGATGAGGTACATTAAAGATCTTTTGGTTACTTATCTGATCTATTGAATATTTTAGCACTTCGAATTTAAATGATAGTATGCATATTTTAGATATGCTTTAGCTTATTAGTTTGATTGTATATATATATTATTTATTGTTTCATAAGCTAGTTTATATTTTGTTGTACTTATTATGATGAATACTCAAAAGAATAAAATTTACGAACTAAAATAAGTAACACCAATAATATCTTAATATTATTTATTTCATCATATTGTATCACATGCCTTATGATTTATGAGATCATGTGCTGAAGTGCAAATTTATGTATTGAAACATGCGAAACTTAATTTTAGAATTTGATAAAATTTTAAATAGTTTATAAAATTTTAAAAATTTGTACTAAAAATTTATTTTAAGTAGTGAGAAATCCGTCACTGTTTTATAAAGTAGTTTTTTATATAAACTATACTTAAAAATAATAAAAAAATATGGGTAAAAAATAGTTCCAAGCCAAGCTTTAATTAGGTCCAACAATTTAACAAAGCCGAAGCAAATGTCATTTGACCGAACAGCTGATCAAGTAAAAATTGTCTTTAAACAGTTATTTTTGTTTCAATTGCTTTTTTTTTCTGGATGGAAAGAAAGCAGTAAAATTGAAAGTAAATTTCAATAATTTTAAAATTAGTTATAAAATAGAAATGTTTAATTATTTCTAATTTCGCTGCACACAAACACCTAACAACTTTGCAAAACTTCAAATTACAAGCTCTTATACGCGAATGACCAAAATATTGCCAATGAAAGAAATAATTCTTCAATTATTTAGGTTGGATATTTGGTATCATTTTTAATTAGAAAAAAAAAAAATTATGACAGAATATTTTGATTATATTTTTATCATAATGAGCTGCTCTTGAATCTATTGTGAAATGACTATAATATATATTATTTATTTATAAATACTTATTTTAAAATAAATTTTAATTTTTAAATTCATCTCAATTTTTTTTGGGGGGAAATAATAGCAATAACATCCTATTACATGAAATCTACTAGATTATTTTTTTTCTTCATTATGTCCTTTTTAAGAATCAAATTTTAAAAATTATGATGATGCTCGAGGCTGAAATTAGAATTTTTAGATCCAAAAACTAATGCTTTAACAGTTATACTTCAGAGCAAATCATAAACCCTAAATTTTTTTAAAAGTGATGATGCTACTTTAAATCATATTAGATTTTAATTCTCATATTAAATTATTAAATATATAATAATGCAAGAAATGAATGACTTCACATAAAATTAAAATTTTGAGTTTGAATTAAATTTGATCACAATATATTCCGCAAAATGTAAGATGCCTCTATATAATTGAGCACTCTTTTGAGCTTTATACTTATTGCATGCTGGAACATTTGTGGTGGTAAAGTTGTATTGAGAGTTTAATGTTCTAGTATTGTATGAAGATCTAATATATACACATGAAAAAGAGGGGTGCAGGAGTAGAGAGATATCATAATTTTTACGTGGAAACTCTAAAAGGAGACAAAACCATGGGGCCTTATGCAGTTGAAATGATTCCAATAGTGTTTATCGTTAGTTAGAAATGATGTCTTTCACCAATATGATACTAAACTCCCACAAGTGCTTTTCAAAATTTCTAATCATTCCTATAGCCATTCCTTTTTTAGTAGTTATGCCCATTTGACAATTCATATTTTAAAGCTCCATAAGCTGTTGAAATGAATGAAAAATAAAGATTTGTTGTTGGGTACATCGTGACATATATAACACATGTAATTTCATCAAAATGAGCTAAAAAGTACAAATAACCTCTACTATCTCCCATTATGCAGTACTATGACAAGCTTTTTTGTTGGAATCACCCAATTCTAGAAGTAGAAAAATTCTTTGATAATATGAAAAATTCTTTGATAACACTATCAAGCATTATGAAAGTAGAATTCCAACTTGTTAGAACATTCGGTCTTAGACCTCTTTTTGAATCTAAATAACTCTGCTTAACACAATCAAGAATTTTTTGCTTTCTTGCTTTAGAGCCCTTCACATATTTTATGCTCTCCCTCATTTTTGAGATTGAACCATCAATCTCCCTCAAGCCCTCCTGCATTATAAGATTAACAATATATGAAGTACATCAAACATGCAAAAAAATACCTTCATATGACAGACCACCATGTAAATTCAATTAATCTCTCAAAAACTCTATGTAAACATTGTTTTTAGAAGCGTTGTCCAAAGTGTTACTAAAGAGCTTAGACTCTATTTTCATTCAAGAAAAAGATATTGCAACTTCATCATACCATCATGAGGGGGTGACATGAAAGAAAAACTTATAATATTTTTATGTAGGTGCTAATCATTATCAATAAAATACATAGTTAATTAGCAAATAAGCTTGTCAGTGTTTAATGTCCATAGGTCTAATGTTAGCTAAATTTTGATAATGTACTTAGATAATTGTGACCGTATATAAGATATTTCTTTAGTGAATAATTTCTAACAATCATTCATTCCAGTACTCCTAGAAAATATTTATGAGTCCTGACAAAGATACATTAAAAATGTTATGAGTCCTGACAAATCATGCATAATGATACATGAAGTAAATAAATCATAAAATTCTACTGCATCAAACTTAGAATCAGCCATAAAAATAAATGAATTAGAGTTGGTTCGCAATATGAGCTGGCCTATATCACACATATCTCTTCTCTTGAAATTTTGTAAGTGACACCTTAAATTACCAGTGCCATTTTTATTATTATACAGATATTGTGCATTACATTATTTACATTTATACCTTTGTTTGCAATCTTTAGGATTGGACAACATCCCAAAATAACCCCAAATTACTGAAGTCATCTTTTTAGGCTTCTTAATAAATTTTCAGCCATCATTACATGAATCATTAGATGACTCTGCCACATTATCACCACTATCCACTTGCTCATTCTTATCAAAAAAAAATCCCAGGAATGGTGATTGAATCCTCCCTAGCAAACCAATTAAACCAAATTTTATAATGCATATATGCCTAATATTAAAGACTATTTCTTAAATGTCAAACTAGTACATAAGAATGTAACACATTAAAGAAAACAATGCTGATTTCAGTTGCAATAGAAAAAATCAAAGTGTAAAAACCAATAGGCTAAAATAAGTGTAATGAAACAAAGTGCAACAACAAACAAGAATAAGAATCAGTGTAAAATGCAGAAGGACAAAAATAAAAGTGTTACAATAAGTTTCAAAAATACATCCACCCATGACCCAATAACCCCTAAGACACTAAGGCACTAACATATACTGAGATACTGTCATATAGATGAACAACATGTATGAAATATAATGAACAAGTTTCAAAATCAAAGATCAATTATTATCATGTAACGGAGTACTAGCAAAATGCATATCAATGTCTCCCACAATCCCATCTTAACTAAATATTCAAATAATAAGCAATTAAGAAATGTACACTGCATTTAATCAACTTAACCAACTTGAAGAGTGAAGAAAAATACATTAAGCATTTACTACATAATAAATGCACATCAATGATTCAAGTTCAATATTTATCCACCAGTGAGCACTACCACAGTCTCACAGACCAACTGCATTAAATCCCATATTTCACATAATAAATTATAAATCCATAAAGCATAATGAATAATATATTGATAGTTGTAGACTTGCAATGCTGCTGTAGAGTACACACTATTGAAGTCCTTGTATTAGGTATAATCGTATAAAGGAAACAACTAATAAGTTAACAATGAATACAATCATTTAATAGAAGAACAAAATAACCCTAAATAAATCATCCAAAGAAAAATTGGGGAAACCCTGAACAAATAATTCTAGAGACAAAGAGGCGAGAGCTTAGATACAACACATGTTGAAATGAATGGTAGCCATGATACACATAGAAATGAATATAGCCTAATCCTAAATCAAAGTGCTCACGACTCATCGCGTGGCGCTGCGGGTCAATCCGTATCTAAATTAAGTTTTTGGGTTGTCCCGTACTAGATCCAAAATTTGAAACGTGTCAGAACTTGGGATCTAAACCCGATCCATTTTTCAAACAATTTAACCCAAGCTTGAAAATTTTGGGTGAGATTTGAGTCAGATTTTTGTGTTGCGTCAATTTTTGATGCCCCTAGACATATCAATACTTATACTTTCAAATGTGAAAGATAAAACTGAGACAATTGCTTTTACATTTTTCATGATTATGAAGGCAAGTTTAGCATTAGTTTAGTCTAAAAAAGATTAATGAAACAAATATTTTATATAAAAAATGAAATGATTATCTTACCCATAACTTGTTAAAATGAATTTGATTGTTGTTATGTCTAACCCCATCAGAAATTCAAAACAAAAGCTTCGTAAAAAAATTATAATGACATATTTGGTTGCTCCAAATTCGAAATCATGTCTTCAAAAGAGATGAAATTCAAAACATAAGAATAACAAGAAATTTGACATTTTATTAAAAAAATATCAAATATAATAATTATATTTTAAAACTCAAAATGAGTAAAAATGAAAATATAATAATGTAAAACATTTTATTTAAGCACAAGCAATAAAATAGCCATAAAATATATTCAAAAAGAAGACTTTTTATATTACACTTATCTTAAAATTAATCAAACAATTTTAAATTTTATTCTACAGAAATTTTCCACAGAAGCAAAATTATTTTCTTTACAACAACTTCATAACTACAGCCATTCCAAACAAACTCTAAATCTATAAGTTTGAATAATTTATAAAATTTAGCAAAGAGAATCACGAGAGAAAGGTGAGAGTTATCTCCTTGAAGACGTAAAAGGGGTAGGGAAAGATCATGGTTAGGGCCTCGGTGGAGATGTCAAATGTCATATATGTGTAATTATTATAGTAGACGTTCCAAGTGCTAAGTTGCTACCCTATGCTAGGGAGGGAGGATGGGCTGGTGCCCTAAAAGAAAGTAGATGTTTGGATGGAGATCGCTTGCAAATTTGAGAAGATGAATTAGGAGAGGATGAGGGTCGAGAAGAAAGATAAGAGAGATTGACTTGATTTGAATTGTCTCACTTTTTTTTACTTATTTATTATTTTCAATTTTTTTTTGATAGAAAGCTACTTTTTACAACCATAGAAGCAAAGTTATTTCCTTCACAACAACTTCATAGCTGAAGTCATTCCAAACATACTCTAAATCTATGAGTTCGAATAATTTATAAAATTTAGCAAAGAGAAGCATGAGAGAATGGTGAGAGTTATCTTCTTGAAGATGGAAAATGAGTAGGGAAAGATAATGGTTAGGACCTCAGGTGGAGATGTCAATGGTCATACATGTGTATTTAGTACAGTAGAGGCTCCAAGTGCTGAGTTGCTACCCAATGCTAGGGAGGGAGGACGAGCTGATGCCCTAGAAGAAAGTAGATGTTGGGATGAGGATCGCTTGCAGATTTGAGAAGATGTATTAGGAGAGGAAGAGGACCAGGAAGAAAGACATGGGGAAATATATGGAAAGCCTTTAATATTAATAAATATTTATTAAATATTAATCTATGGTGTAATTTGATTATATTTACTTAAAACTATAAAATTTAAATTTTATTAAATAGTAATAAGTAAAATTTGTTATCCTCTTTTCTTCACAATTGAAGAAGATGAGAGTTGTTAAATTAGAATTGCCAAAAAATTTTAATGGATTATAAAAATATTATATTCTCAAGTGGAGAATTGAAATCCAACAATAGGATTAAAAATTAATAGAAATCTGACTATAGTGGTAAGGATTACATGTAATGGTTTTTGTCCATTAGCAGTGATAGCCATAAAATATAAGAAAATTATTTAGTTTTCTTCGCTATTAAACATCCTCTTTACATAGAGGAGTTCCTATTTTTAGGCTTTTGAGATGAAATTTTTTGATAAATTTGATAAGAATTCAAAGCACTCCATTATATGATCCATATGAAATTTCAAGGAGATTGTAGGACCTCAATGAACTTGCCCGAGGAACACCAATATTGAGGGGGGGTGTTGAATTAGTTATTTAAAAAAAATTATTACAAGAAAAATCTTTTTGTAATTTTTCAATACCTTGAAATAAACAATTTGATCACCTGATGCGAAAGCTAACAAACTTAACAATAATTATAATAATGATGATGATATTTTAATTAACATAATAAAATATTAATCTCATATTTTCATCAAGTAGTTATCACAAAAATTAAATGTGAAAAAGTAAAATACGAAAAATAAAAATCAAGACAAACACACCAAAATTTTATAGTAGTTTGGTTAAACCATGACCTACGTTTACTCTCTGGAGTCCTCCTCGACCATTGCACTAAGACCTTTAGTGGCTTTCCTTTCTCCCCCAAAACTAGGCATATGATCTTGATTCCTTTTTTACCCTCCTGATGAAGGCAGAGAACTTGGAATTCTTTTTCACCCTCCTAGTGAAGGTAGAAAACTTGGAATCCTTTTTCACACTCTTAGTGAAGGCAGAGAACCTAGAATCACTTTCACCTTCTCCGATGTGACGGAGTAACCCAGTCCTTTGACAGCAAAGAGATCTTCATCCCAAAGCTTCTCTCAAGATAAACCTTGACACATGGAGGAAATCAGGTACAAGTTCGTCGGACCAAATCGTGTGAAACTCCTTAAAATCCTTTGAAACTCACAAGGATCTTCTCACTCTCTAAAAAAACTCTATCATTTCTCTTTCAAGCTCTGTGCTCTCTCTACAAGATTTCTTCAGAAAAAATCACCTCAATGAATGCCAAAAAGACTATTATAAAGTCTTATGAGAAAACTTAAATAGAGGGCTTATAAAAACCCTAAAAATTCAATTTAGCCATTAAATATCGTACAATATGATCACAGGATCGTCTAATACAATGTGAAGAATTTGACCTGTTAGTATTATACGATCATCAATACGAGTGACCAATCGTACAATATGATCAGTTCAATTTTGCTTGTTAGTGATGTACGATTGCCAGTACGAATTAACAGTCGTATAGTATGATTAGCTCAACCGAACTGTAATTCATCTTGGACATATTCTATAATGACCAAATTTTGTCTCTATCGATTATACAGTATGTTTCAATTTGTACAGTACGATCAAAATATCAAAATTAAATAAATTTGATTTATTAATCACAGAATTAAATTGGATAATATTTTTAACATCATACAATATGATTTGGTTTGTATAGTATGAATGAAATAATATTTCAAATTCAAAATTTTACCTAATTTAAGGACTCTAATTATAACAGATCATCCAATACGATGTGGTAATTGTATTGTACGATTAGTTATATTTCAAAATTATTATTTTAATATAAATAAAATATTTTAATTAATTTTTATAATAACAAATTGTCCAATATTATATTGATAGTACAGTACGATGTAAAAAAAATAACAATATTTGAAATTATTTCTCATCCCATTATGTGTGTATGTACATGTTCACTAAGTTAGCATACACCCTTAGAGGACATAACTCAAAAAATTAAAAATAAACAAATAAAAATTATAGACTTCTTTCAACATAACCTTTTCTATGCATTCTAAAGCCCTTAATATTCAAATAACAGTGCATGTTGTGCCTAAAATGATAGTCAAAACACAAATATATATGCACTACAAATAAGAGAAATAAAGAGGCAATCAATAATATTTTTTATCATTATAAACATAAATTGAGGAGCCTGAGTTGCAATAATCCCCCTTTTTTATGACGACAAATATTATTGGTTGAATTTGTAAACTAACATTATTTTCTCTTAATCTCCCCTCACTAAATGAATTACATTAAAAAATAGGGGAAAATATTTTATTTTTACATTTTTTAAAGAAAAAAATTAAATTTGAAACTAAACAGGAGATGAACAAATGTAAAAAAATGCAACCAAATATCTTCTCCTCCTTTTGACATCATGAAAAAAGAGAGAGAATGCAACACAAAAGTTAAACTATATGTTAAAAAAATAACTACATACAAAAAGGAAATAAAACATGAAATCATACATAAAACATAATAAAACATAATAACACAAAACACATTAAAAATCACATAAATAAAACACACAAATAAACCTTAACATACTTATACCTAATCAGAATTAATAATTGAATCCTTTGTTATTAAGCATATCTTCATTCTCTCCTCTTCTTGATCATGTTCTAATGAGTCAGAGGCAAAGTCTACCCAAGAGATATTTTGTTTCTTTTAAGTATCCCTTTTTATTTTTGGCTTATCTTCATCCTTTTCCTTTATTGGATGGCTCTAATTTAGGGCATTCAGACTTTAGATGTTCGTGTTTCCTACACCTAAATCAAATAATGTCAGAGGAAACATATCATTTTTACCTTTGCTCTAATTTAATTGATGCTTGTGCTTGTGCTTCTGGAAACTTTTGAATTTGCTTGTTATTAATGCTATCTACTCACTCCCATCATTTCCTAAGCCATTTTTATCTATGTCTTTGACTTTTAGCACTATATTATCACTTGTATCCAAAAGTCTTTGACTCACACTTTACTCATAGACAATGAGTGAACCAATCAGATTATAAATAGAATAAGCATTCAAATCTTTCAATTCACATACAATAGTAACTTTGACATCAAAATTATCAAGTAAAAAATATAGAATTTTAATAACTTTCTAAGAGTTTGAAAGTTCCCTACCTAGCATGCAATGAAGTCACTATCTGAGTGAACCTAGTGTACATGTCTGAGATAGTCTCATAATATTTTATACGAATAAGTTCATAATCATTCAATAATATATTCAACCTAAATTATTTGACTTCACTAGTACCTTCGCATGTAATGCATAATCTATCCCAAATTTTCTTGCTAGTGGTTCAGATAGAAATAATTATATAATTTTTAGACTTAAGTGCACATAAATAGTAATTTAAGCATTTAGCATTCAGTTGTGAAAATACTTATTCTTATATACTCCATTCAGTAAAAAGAATGTTAGTTTTGACTCCATCGATGATACGTGATGGTATAGAATAACCAATTAAAATCATATGCCAAATTATAAAATCAATAGATTGTAAAAATTTAGACATGTGGATTAAAAAAAAAATGGAATATTGAATTACCCTCTATAATGTTTCTATTTCTAAATTATGCCATAAATCATTTTTCTCAATGTTTTCTAAAACAGTACTTTGGAGACCCGCTCTGATACCACTTGAAAGTTTGAGGAGGTTGTAAGACCTTAATGAACTAGCCTGAGGAACAACAAGAGGGGGGAATTGGTTATTTAAAATTTTTTTATCACAAGAAAAATCTTTTTGTAATTATTTAATACCTTAAAATAAATAATTTGATCACTAGATGCGAAAGCTAATAAAATTAGCAATAATTATAATAATGATGATGATATTCTAGTTAACAAAATAAAATGTTAATATCAAATTTTCACCAAGTAGTTATCATAGAAATTAAATGAAAAAAAGTAAAATGCTGAAAATAAAAAACAGAATAAACATACCAAATTTTTATAATGGTTCTATTAAACTATAAAATACGTCCACTCCATAGCATCCTTCTCTATGAGTATTGCACTAGACCTTTTAGTGACTCTCATTTACTACCCACAATTAGGCGAAGAAGCCCTTATAAAATCTCTTCCACTAACCCGGTATGGTAGAGGACCTCGAATTATTTTTACCTTCCTAGTGAAGGTAAAGAACCTGCAATCCTTTTTCACCCCCCTGGTGAAGGTAGAAAACCTGGAATCCTTTTTTACCCTCCTTGTGAAGGTAGAGAACCTAGAATCACTTTCACCTTCCCCAGTACAGCGGAGTAGCCGGGTCCTTTGACAACAAAGAGAACTTCTTCCCATAGCTTCCCTCATGACAAACCTTGAAACATAAAGGAAATCAAGCGCAAGTTCATCAGAGAAACCATGTGGAAATCCTTCTCACACTCCCTTGAAACTCACAAGGATCTTCTCCCTCTCTCAAAAACTCCACCCTTTCTCTCCCAAGCTCTAGGCTCTCTTCAAGTTTTCTTTAGAAGAAAATAACTCAATGAATGGCAAAAAGACTATTACAAAGTCTTATGAAAAAGATTAAATAGATGTCTTAAAAAAATCCTAAAAGTTTAATTCATCAACCAAAGATCATACAATACGATAGCAGGATCATCAGTATAATGTGGAAAATTTGTCCTATTAGAACGAATAAGCAATCATATAGTACGATCATTTCAATTTTGCCTATTAGTATTGTACAATCACCTATACAAATGAACAATCATATAGTACAATTAGTTTAATTGAATTACAGTTTATCTAGGATGAATTTTGGAATGACCAAATATCATATATATGGATCATACAATACAATCAAAATATCAAAATTAAGCAAATTCAATTGATTACTCACATGATTAAATTAGGCAATATTTTAAACAGTATGATTTGGATTGAACAATATGAATATAACAATATTTCAATTTCAAAAATTTTCCTAATTTAATGAAAAGTGGGCTTTATAATTATAATAGATTGTCCAGTATGATGTGGTATTCTTACTATACAATTAGTTATATTTTAAAATTAGTCTTCTAGATAAATGAAATATTTTATTTAATTTCTATAATAATAGATTGTTCAGTACAATATTGATCGTACAGTATGATATATAAAAAAATTAAAATTATTTCCACTCGCCTTATGTGTGTGTGTATAATCACCAAGCTAGCATACACCTTTATAGGACTTGACTCAAGAAATTAAAGATAAATAAATAAAAATTACATACTTCTTTCAACATAACCTATTATACCTAATCTTGAGCCATGAATCTTCAAAGAACAGTGCATGTTATACTTGAGATGTTAGTCAACCCACAAACATATATGTACTACAAACACTAGGATAAATAAAGATGTGATTAATAATATTTATTCTCATAAAATAAAGAAGCGATCAATAATATTTATTATCATAAAAAATATAAACTCATGAGCTAAAGTTGCAACACCATATTGATCATCATGATCATAGATCCTTTATCAAACATTTGAATACCTTAATAATATCAAAATTGAGTGATCGTAGGTTAAGTAGATTCATTCTGTTGAGCCAGTCTATTTGAATTTTAACATGTTATTATTGGAGGTCATTTTATTCATCAATTAATGTTCAAAAGTTTTAAATATAATTAAGGTTCTTGATTTAAGATCATTTGGAGTTAGATAGTATAAATATGTTGGTTTTGTTGAGATATTCTGTTCAACTATAAATTTATTAAAACCAAGGTTCAAATGATCCTTAATTTAATTTTACAAGTTGCCTATAAATTCATGCAAATCATATGAATTTTATATAGGCGCATTAGTTGTAGTTATATAATATATTTTAATTTTATCATAAATAGTTATTATTTAAATTTTATTTGAACATATAGGTTTAAAATTTAAAATAAATAATAAAATAGTTTATAAATTTTTTTTTGAAGTTTAAGCTTTGTTATGTCGATCAATTTTCAAGATTTAATTACCTCATAGTTCATCAATTCTGAATTTAAGGGATTAACTAAATCCTCATGATTGAAACAGAATTGGCTCTAAGTTATTTCCTCAATCATTAACACATATTTATCCATCAAGTCAATTAAGTTAAATTACTTGAAAATCTAACATGAGAAAACTTATATTTGCATACACTACAAAAACATAGGACTTTTTGCATTGGTTGTTAGGAGCGGTTTTGAAACTTCTACGAAAACCTTTCATTTATACCGATTTTAACTAATACAATTTGCACCGGTTTTAACCAATGCAATTAACACCAGTTTAAACTGCTAGTAAAGCCCCTCCCATAACTCTGAAACCACTGAATCCCAAATTCTGAATCTTGCAATTTAAAGGCCCACTTCTTTAATCTGTGAATGGTCTCTGTGTGAGCAAACTGTTGAGTGTCATAGCTCTTCTCCTCACATGAAGACCCATCCCAACCGGCTAGCTGGTCCTTCCTCACTGTGAGTCTTTTCTTCCTCCTCCTCCTCTTCTTCTTCTTCTTCTTCTTCTTCTTCTTCTTCTCATTCTTCTTCTTTATATTCTTCTCCCTCTTTATCTCATTCTTCTTCTAATCTCTTTACTTTAATCCCTAAAATCAGAAAAAGGATCTTTTTGAATAATTATTTTACAATAGTTTTATTAATAATTGGATCCTCCAGCCCGTGATTAGCAAGAATTAATATGTTTTGTTCCAAATATTGCTTTCATTCCCAAATGTAATACCATCGGGTAATATAGCAGTAGCTCACGATTCCATTATGGATTTGTTTGTTGGTTTTCATATTTGAGAACTTTTCTTATTTTAGCTTCCAACTTTATTATGATACTTTTAAGTAATGGAAAAATATTTTTGTTATAAATTTGGATAATTTGAGCTTTTGTTAAAAATTCCTTTTTTTTTACTTTGAATATTTTTTGGTTAGATGCACATTCTAGATTTTCAGGGGAAGTCATTTCCTTATCCTAAATTTGACTTGAATCTTTTATTTAATGATCTCTTATTTTTTGTTTTTTATTCTATAATTTATGGTAGTTAGTTTGGTTTTATATTTGAGTATTGTCAAACTTATTAGAATCTAATTTTTCAATTGTGCAGTGAGTTTTTGATTGAATGTGTTATTCTTTTATGATCATAAACTTGTATGTATGATTTCCATTAGACAACTAATAAATTATTGTTTGCTTAGATTTTGTGTATATTTATTTTTCATCTATTATGATGAATAAGTTTTAAAATAAAAAAATTATGATTGTGAGTCCAATCTTGTTTTCATGATCATGTATTGTATTTAAATTTGTATTAGTAAAACCTAGATTCTAATATATCATTTGATTTTACTCATGTGCATGATTCCTCGAAATCACTACATGCTGAATAAAAAAAAATGAATATAAGAAGTTAGATACTCCTTCAACTGATTTATATAGTAGGGAGCATGCATTAAAAATAGAAAATTTAATTCTTAAAAGTACAAATAAGTTTTTAGAAGCTAAATAAACTTCTTTCAAAGAAAATAAAAAATGACCTACAATGTAAGAGTTTCATAATCCATCATATCAACATGCATCATTCAAACCTAGGAAGAGGAAACATAACCCGAATAGATTAGTAAATCCTTTGGTGATAGATGTTTTACTTGTGGCATGCTAGGACATATCCCCCACACTTGCACCATTTACCATAAAACATATTTGGTGTGGAGACCAAAACTTCAAAACTCACAGCATAACATGCATACCTTTCAATCTTCTTTTCGTAAGATGGGACACAAATCTATTTAGTTTACCAAATCTAACATCTGATGATTTTTTGGGGTTTTTCTATCACGGAAGGTCTCATGAGAGCATGTGGTACCTAAACAGCAGATGTTCAAGGCATATGATTAGAGATAAAAATCAATTCATTTTGTTATAGGCCATGGCAAGAGTCAAGGTAGCACTTAGAGATAACACCACAAGGAGAATGGTGGGGTCAGGTATAATTGGAAACTCTAAAAATTTCATCATTGAAAATACTTTACTAATTGATGGCTTGAAACATAACTTGCTAAGTATTAATCAGCTCAATGATAAAGGCTTCAACTTAAAATTTTTGCTACCAGCTGTATAATAAGCTTGAATAATAACATTGTTTTGAAGGGAAAAAAGATCAATAATGTATGCATGTTTAAATTAAATTACATTAAATTTGATATTGATCTTTACTTAAAAACTATTATTGATGAATCTTTATTGTGGCATAGGAGATTGTCATGCAAGCATAAAAAATCTCAGGAAAATCATCAAAAAAAGACTTAGTGAGAGAAATTCCCAAAGTAGAGTTCATAAAAGACCACCTGTGTGATGCCTATCAATTAGGGGAATAAGTCAAATCCTCTTTCCACTCAATCAAAAATATTAACACTAGCAAACCCTTAGAAGTCCTATACATGAATCTTTTTGGACCTCTCAGCACTGAAAGATTAGGAGAGAAAGTCTATGGGTATGAGATTATTAATGATTATTTGAGGTTTACTTAGTTTAGATTCCTATCTTACAAAAGTGAGTCATTCGAGGAGTTTAAGTATTTTTCCACTTTGATTCATAGGAAGCTAGGTTGTGAAATTCTAACCATTCATAGTGGTTATGGTGGACAATTTGAGAATGAAAAGTTTGAATCATTTTGTAAGGAGCAAGGGATATACCATAACTTTTCATCTCTTAGGACCTCCAACATAATAAGATAGCTAAAAGAAAGGATAGAACCCTAGTAGAAGCCACTAGAGTCATGTTAGCTGAATACTCACTTCCAAAATACTTTTTGGTAGAAGTGGTGAATATAACCTATTATGTTCTGAATAGGGTGAATGTTATATCCAAACTAAATAAGACACCCTATAAAATTCTTAAGGGTATGACACCAAACATCTCTCACCTCCATATCTTTGGATGTAAAATGCTCATTCTGAATAATGGGAAGTCTCAACTAGAAAATTTTGACTCAAAATATTATGGAGTGTTCCTAGGTTACTCAAGTGTTGGGAAATTCTATAGAGTCTTCAATAAAAGAATATTAATAGTAGAGGAGACCACTCATGTTGTGTTTGATGAATCTGATAATTCTTGAAGTTTTAGGGTAGAAGAAGAGGAGGTTATAAAAGTTACCTAAGGATTAGAATCTATAAATCTATAAGAAAGGGTAGAACTTAAAAATACTTTGTCTAGAGAATATAGATATTCTTCAATTTACCCTAAAGAACTGATCTTAGGAGATACATTTGAAGGTGTTAGAACTAGGAATTAACTTATAAAAGAAATAAGTCACTCTGCCTTCATTTCAATGACTGAATCCACCAACCTAAATCAAGCCTTATCTGATAAATTCTAAATCTTAGCCATGCAAGAAGAACTGAATTAATTTATAAAGAATGATATATATGAGCTAGTTGAAAGACTTAAGGACCAAAGTGTGGTTGAAACTAAATGGGTTTTCAAAAATAAAATGAATGATTCTAGAGTAATCGTAAGGAATAAGGAAATATTAATGGCTAAGTGGTATAATCAAATAGAAGAGATTAATTTTGAAGATACTTTTGCCCCTATAGCTAGATTGGAAGCTATTAGAGTGCTACTAGCCTTTCCTTATTTTAAGGGATTCAAAATGTACCAAATGGATGTCATGAGTTTTTTTTTGAATGAGGTGATAAGAAAAGATGTGTATGTTGAAAATCCTCTAGGTTTTGAAAACACATAATTTCTTGATCATGTGTTCAAATTAAAAAAAGGCATTGTATGGACTAAAACAAGCACCTAGGGCATGGTAAAAAATGTCTAAGCACATTTCTACTAGAAAGATATTTTGTTAAGGGGAGCGTAGACACCACCCTATTTTTGAAAAGGTAGGAGATGAATTATTAATTGTTGAAATTTATGTTGATGATATTCTGGTTGGATCTTTTGATAAAAAATTATGTGATAATTTCTCAAAAATAATGGTAAGGAATTTGAAATGAGTGTGATAGGAGAACTGACTTACTTTTTGAGGTTTAACATAAGGTAGAAGGATGATGAAACTTTCCTTAATCAATCGAAATACATTAAGGACATCCTTAAGAGATAATAAATGGAAAAAGCAAATCCAATCAACACTCCCATGAGTTCCACTATTTAGTTAGATAATGATTCAAATGGAAAATCTATTTATTAAAAGAAAAATAAAGGAATAATTTGATCACTTTTTTACTTGATTCTTACTAGACCTAATATTATGTTTAATGTTTGTCTCTATGCTAGATTTTAAAGCTAATCCAAAAAAGTCCCACTTGAATGTTGTTAAGAGAGTTCTTAGGTATCTCTTAGGAACCCCTGACTAAGGAATCTAGTATCATAAGCATAACACCTCCTTTAAAATCATACGATATTATGATTGAAATTTTATAGGATACTAAATTAATTGAAAAGCACTTCTAGAACTTTCAATTCATAGGACACCTCTTAGTCGCTTGGTCTAGTAGAAAATAGAACTCAGTTGTCCTGTCCACTACTAAAGATGATTATATTGCCTTAGGAAGTTGTGTGGTCCAAGTCCTCTGGTTAAAGTAACAAATTATGGATTTAGGTTTACCTGTAGGCATAATTTCAATCCTATGTGATAACACTGTGTCATTTGTATTTTAAAAAACCTAATCCAACACTCTAGGAACAAACACATTGATATAAGAAATCACTTTATTAGGGACCATGTTACTAAATGAGACAGAGCTACACCATTTAGCCACTCAAAACCAACTTGCTGATATCTTTACAAAACCACCGGCCTTTAGAACTTTCAGCATCTTAAGAACCATATTAAGTGTCATAGATATTAATGCTTGAAATCACATCTTTCTATTTTATGATGTTATTTTGTTTTAGTTTTATTTGCATCTCTATTTCTATTTATGTACATCTATTTTTGTTTTTTTATTTTTCTATTATTCTTCCCTTTAGTTTTTTTTTTGGAGTCAGATCAATGGTGACTACTGGTATTGATTTCTTAAATGGCATTTTTGTCTTGATTTCGGTTTTAAAAATTTATAAGCAGTAATTGACATCCCTAAATCAGTTAAAGGAAGAAAAATTGTTGATTGTTTCTCTTCCTCTAACTCCTTTAGAGATGTACTTTTCTTTTTGAAGCAAAATCTATTTAAAATTAAAATTTGGACTTTAAAATTGAGATCTATTTTATCTTCTTATAGTAATATATCACATATGAATAATGTTAAAAGTCACTTTACCACTTTCAAGTTTTCTTGATCAAGTTGTTGCATTTATCAAATGAATATGATTATGCTATATGGTTTACTCTTCCTTATATTGAAGAGTATGTTTTTCTTCTCTTATATATGGAAGATATTCTCACAATTGAGATTCTTTAAAGGTTTTGAAAGGGAACCAACTCATAAAAAATGACTAGAGGCACAAAATGAGCCTAAAATGAAAAAAATGAAATGATGTACAATGACCGCCAAATAACTACAAGAAACACCAAAGTGTATTAAAAATCAAAAGATGCATAAAGTGTACTAGATAATTGAAAAATAGGCACAAAATGAGCCCACAAACATAAGCTTCATTCTCTTTTAAATCCTTAAAATTTAGAAGAATTCATGTGCCACTTGATATCTTAAAACACTTTTTTTTTGAAAATCATGCTTTTGATTGGTTACTCTGCAATATTATTCTATCAGATATTTTTCTAAAATGAAGCTTGAACAAATCACTTTTCTTATATGATTTCCTTTATGAATTAGATTTTTGTTTTAAAAAGAGTTTTAACCTGTAAGGAGTCCGAGCAAGGGTTAACAAGATCGATTTTCTTCCTTTTTCTGGATTTTAGTGATGTTAATTCATTTCTTACTGATTTTTAATGCATTCACAAGAAAGAATTATCATTTACTAGAGTTAATCGATTCAAATATATATAGAGCAATGTCCTACACAAATTGGAAAATGTGACCAAAATAAGCTTTCTGCACAAGCAAATATAACACCAAAATAAGCTTTATGCATAAGCTCCCTGATCCAAATAGAGCAATGTCCTACACAAAATGAATATTGCAAAACAAAGAAAAAAACACAGCAAATATAACACAAAAATAGCCAACAGAAATGAAAAAGAGAGTACCACCAATGAATCATGTCACCAAGAGATAAAGTCATTTTAGTCCTCTCGAAGTATAAGGACTTCCACCGAAAAGCCAGAGAACTCACAGTATTCCAAATAAGTAGCCATAGGTAAAAGAAGAACAACAAAAACCAGCTAACATAAAAGCTAAAACACCTCAAATCTAACCCCCCAGCACTCCAGGTTTTACCTGTAACCACCAACCCAAGAAAAAACCACCCCCATCACTTCAGAAAACCCAAGAAGCGCAACAAGGCATGGCCACAGAACAAAACACCAAAAAGTTCCAACCAGCAATACCACAGCACCCAGAAAAAATAACATAGAGTAGAAACCACCATAAAACAAAATGATCAAACCAAGTATCCAGCTTAGTCCAATAGAACCAAATGTGTAACGAAAAACCAGACACAACAATAAAATACAAACAGTTAATGCCAGCAGTGATCGGGCTAGAAGAGCTCACTTAAGAATGAAACAAGCCACAATCATAAAGTAAAACTTGATGCCGCTCCATCCAACCCCACAAGCCCAGCACACATCACCTCCCAACAAAGTAATAAAAACAAAAAAAAACACCACCCCGAGAGGCAGCCACCCCCACCAGAAAGCGACCTCCCTCAAAACAACATAGACCCAAAAAGCACAGTCAGCCCAGATCAACTAGCAAAACTCCAACACTAAGAGCCCAAACCAATAAACACAGAGCTCCAAGAGGACACAACAGGAAAAGGAAGGCCAACCAAAAATAAACCAGCACAACTCCAAGTAACAATCCAATGGTGATCCAGCATAACCAAGCACACCATCAGCCCAAGAAACAACCACATCCAGAAACCAGAGAAGACAACACTCCCAAAGCCAGGAAGGCCAACCAAAAATAAACCAGCAAAACTCCAAGCAACAACCCAATGGTTATCCAGCAAAACCAAACCCACTATCAGCCCAGGAAAAAACCACACTCATAAACTAGAGAAGCCAAGACTCCCAAAGCCAACAAGGTTCTTTACATATGATTTTGATTTTAATTTATGATTGGTTTTATCTATGTTTTGTGTAATTTTTATTTTTTATTTGTCTTGAAAAACTCCTTATCATCAAATTTTATGTCATTAATTTTTCTAGTTTTAATCACATCATCCAGGACGATCCACATTGTCCTATACAATATGAACAAAAATACACATTTCTGATCACAACACATCCAACTGCTGATCTACACCAATTATAGGTGATCATCCTGTATGATTTCGTATATTATACTGGATGATCCATATGGAAAAAATAGTTGATGATTTGAATTTTGTTAGGCCGATCCATTTTTGCACATCATTTTGGATTATACATGTGTTTGTTCTGTATGATCTCTTTATTGAACGATCGTACATGATGACTCCTCAAGAAGATCTTTTTATGTCTAATCGTCTGGTATGATATCTAATCATCCTGGAAAATAAGATCAATTTTCTTTACTAATTATTTGGATGACATTTTTGCACCTAATCATCCTGTACGATCTCACGATTATCCTGAATGATATTTCCAACCCTATATAAACAACCCAAATTCAAGGTTTTCTTTACACCAAGTTTTTCAATTCCCTTATCCCTCATTTGAGCTTTTAATTTATGACTATGGAGGGTGATAAATGATCTCGTGCCCTCATAGGCAGCTCTTCCATGAGTGTTATCAATCCTTACTTGATTGAAGAAACTGATGAATCTACTTACACTTGATACAAATCTACAGGGACTAATCCCTAGAAGTTTATTAATCACGAGGTGTTGAATTTTTAGGCAATTGAGCTCTTTGTTTGCACCAGTCTTGGACACATTCTTACACTACCTTTCCCCTTCAATTCCAAACTCCTTTTCAAAATTTTTGTTAGTCTTCGTCTGAATTCTGATTGTATTGCACTACAATCTTATGTTAATCAATGCCTTGTCGAAATAACATATAAAGATTTCTATGATGTTTCTTGACCTTTCCACCAATAGCGATAAACTTCATATTTTGGCTTCGGATCCTAACTTTAATTATGGCCCAATAAATTCCCTTCTTCGAGAAACTAATGCCCCCTTCATGACTTTGTACCAAGTTCCTTACTAAAAAAAGGCTGAACCATCCAGCACATTCTTCGCACCTCCATTTTTCCTAAAGTTGGGGATCATATCCATATTACACCCATCCTGTCACTCACCACCTACTATATAATTGGCTCATCAAGATTTTAATATTACTGATCTTCTAATTTTATTCATTAAACATTTAACTAGCATTAGGGATACCTACCACAAAAGAACATTGCCCATGTCCTTGTATCCAATAACAATCATCGGTATCTAAGCCCTCTTAATTTCTTCATTTTTTTTATTTAAGTAGCTCCTTCCACATCCTTCGCAGTACTCATCATCACCTTATGGATGATGAGGCTACGGTAGAAGAGGAAGGATATATTCCCACTCCTGACCCTATCCACCAGCACTACCAGGTTAATCAGCTGGTTTAGAGGTTTAACCAGTGGGAAGCCATATATAAGTTATATGTCACAGAGCAGCAGCAACAACATGATCAGGATGTAGCTCAGATTAAGGCATACAGAGCCCAGCAACAGCAGCAGCATGACCAGAATATGGCCTGGTTTGGGGAGCACTTTTCTTCTCTAGGGAGATCAACTTCAATATTAGATCCGGGTTCTCTACTTATTCTAAGATGGAGTAAAAGGATTCCCGGGTTCTCTGCCTTCACCAGCTGGGTGAAAAAGGATTTCCATATGCTCTACCTACTCTAGGAGGGAGTAAAAAGATTCAAGGTTCTCTACCTCACCGTATCAATGAAAATATTTCATAAGGAATTCTACGCCTTGCTGTGGGAGCAAAAGGGGAATCACGTCAATTTAGTGCAATGCTTAAAGAGGGAGTCTCAAAGGAGTGGATGTAGGTTAGATTTGACCGAACCATTATAAAATTCAGTGTATTTTTTCTTATTACTTTTATCGCATTTCATTTTTGCACTTTTTTATGATTTGTTCTATGATTGAAAAAAAATATGATTGTATTGTTATCATGAAAATTATTTTTGTTTTGCATCAAGGTTTATTGTTTTATTTTAAAATATTAAAAAAAAAGATCAAAAAGATTTTCATTTTTGTTTAAGATTTTTTAAAACTACCAATTCACCCTCCTCTTGGTTAGCCTCGGGCTAATTCTTTAGGGTTTAGCACCCCTCATGAACTTGCAAGTATGATATCCAAGATGACCAGATTTCATTGCTATCCATCATACGACCCAATATCCATCATATAATATGATTAGTCATATTTATTAAATCTATATTAATTGAATAATAATGGAGAATAATTTAAAATTTTAGATATCATACATTATGATAGTATCATACAATATCATTAGTTTAAAATTTGATTTTTAAAATATTTAAATTATTTGGCGAATAGTGTTTCCTGATGAAAAAAATCATACAATACAACTTATATTGTATAGTATGATTAGTTCATAAGCATTAATTACATAATTACATGTTAACCCGCAACTTCTAAATAATTAATCTTACAATACAGTCGTAATCATACGATATAATAGATCTTAGCTCACTTTTCTCACTCTCATGTGTGTGTGCACGGTCATCAATTTAGCATACAACCTTATATGGCCAAACTCTAGAAATATAAAATAAAGGAAAATGAAAAATACAAACTCCTTTAAAAGAAATCCTTTTCTATCCAAACTTAAGCCTTGATCAATCTTGAGAGGTGTATGAGGTAGCTGAAATTTTATTACACATAGAAAAATAAAATCTAATATATATATATATATATATAATTTTAATCAATAATATTTTATTATTATCAAAATCATAAGCTAGGGATTCTGGGCTGTAATAATTTACCATTAGATATTTTCAAAGTTTTTCAACCAATATTTCAAGAGAACCATCTCTAATACTAATTGAAAGTTTAAACATGAGTTGCCAAACCACTTATACTTCCTAAGGCAAATTATTTAGGGGGTGAATGATTATTTTTTAAATTTTCTCTAAAAAAATTCTTTTGAAATTTCAAAACCAATTTCACAAACTTCATTGGAAGAAATTTATAAAATAAATAATTTTGCTCTTTTGGATTAAAAAAAAAAAACAATTTTGAAGATATATTTTATTTTGTTTGGTTTTTAAGAATTTTATTTTATTTTCCAATAAAATTTAAATCAAAATAAAGATCAACAATCTTAACAAATGCTTGTAAGAACATAACCTGTTGGGAAAATTAAAATGTAGGAAAATAAAATGCTAAAAGAAAAGTAGAATGAGCACACCATATTTATAATTATTCAGTCAAACCATGATCTATATCCACTTCCAAGAGTCCTACTCTTTGGGCATTACACTAAACCCTTTAGTGACTCTCATTTAGCCCCCACAAAAGGTGGAGAAGCCCCTATAAAATCCCTTCCATTAACCTAGTGCGATAGAGTACCAAAATCTTTTTCACCCTTCTTGAATAGATTGTTGTGTATGATGTTAAAGTCAGACAAAATGACTAGTTCAATTGAATAGGACTTTCATCCTTTTATGATCGTTGACAATTAAATATAATTCATGGAGCAAATCAAGTCATTTTGTAAGAATTAGGTCATCTCATGGTACGATCTAAAAATTAAGGAAGATTTAATGACAACTTACATGATTATAGGGAACCATATAATACGATTAGTTTAATTTTTAAATTTCAAATTATTGCATATTTTGTAGTTGATGGCAATATTTTTTTTATTTCTATTGATTATCCTATATAATATGTATCATATAGTATGATTAGTATAAATTTAAATTATTTTAATTAAATATTATAATTGATCAATATTTTACTTATATCAAACAATACGATATGGACCACACATGATGATCTTCTTAGAAATCAAAACACTCAATTTTCTACCCTGGTGCATGTGTGCACAGTTGCTAAGCAAGCATACATCATTTACAGGGCCATTGACTTAAGAAATATATAAAATAAATAAATCAAAATACGAACTATTGCAAAAATATTAAATATATTTTACCCAGTCTTGTGTCGGTCTTTTTATACAGTGTATGATGTACCTAAAATATTAGGGTGTTCAAAATAAATATCCAATAATAATAATAGAAGAAGAAATAAAATAGAAATCTAATAATTTTTATTATCATCAAAATTATAAGCTCAATATCTTGGATTACAACAAGATCAATAATTAAATCAAATCTAACTTTTGATTTAAACCATTAATTAATAGAACTAATTAGGTAGACTCAACAAATCGTACAATATGACATATTTCATACAATACAAAAAATTTCAAAATTCAAATTTACCTATTTTAAGTAACTTAGATTCAACGGTGATGTTTCTAATTAGAGATGATCATCCAATACGATGTGTTGTTCATGCTCTATGATTAGTTGTATTTCATAATATATTTTTTTTCATTTTAAATTAAATATTTTAATAAATTTTTATTTCAACATATCGTACACTATGATTTACATAAAAATTAAGATATCTTCATTTTCACTACACCCATGTGTGTGTGTGTGCATGGTTGTTAAGCTAACATACACCTTTTATAATATATTGACTCAAAAAAAGATAAAAATACAGACTCTTACCAAAATTAATCCTATATTACGTAATATTGAGCCATTATCCTTTGGTAGTGTTTAGTGTATTTTGTACATAAAATGTTAGTCCATTAAAAAATTATAAAATAATGACAAGAGGGAAAAATTAAGCAAACTCCCATAATATTTGTAATCATCAAAATATAAGCTCGTGATTCTGGATTGCAACAATCCCATCCTTTTTAATAATGACAAATATTAATAGTTGAATTACAAGTTAATTATATTTTTCTCCTAAGTTATCCCATTATAAAGTAATATCTTTTAAATCACACGAGATTTTTTTTAATTAATAATAATATGGAAAAATATCACAACAAGCAAAAATTTAAAAACAAGACAAACTACACTAAGGATAAAAAAGAAGTACAAACAAATAACTTCATATTCCCCCTTTTGACATCACCAATAAGGGAGATGCTATGACTAAATACCACAAGAAGTAAAAACTACAAGAAAAAAAGCATAAAAAGAATAAACAAACTATAATGAATAAATAAAAAGCTCAAAATACAGTTATTCATTAGCTGATCCCTGATTAGGTGGTGGTGGTTGAAAATAATAGTGGAGAACAAAAATTGATCGCTAAACCACTGACAGTCCTGTTGGTGCTACTGTTGAAGTTGATCCTAGTACTATATGGACTTCTCAATATCATAATCAACTCTTAGTTTCATTTGAGAAAAATGCTCTATCTATGCATCTTACATATAGTTGTATTCAGGATGAGGGGAAGTTTATGGTGGTTCTCCTCCTACTACTTCTTCTTCTTCTTCTTCTTCTTCTTTTGAATTAGGAAGGTCTATTGAGGTCCTATGGTGCTCACTATATATAATATGGAAGAAGTGATCAGTGAAGAATGTAGGGATAAAGTCAGGTTGTGCTAGATAGGTTGGGTTATATTTAGTTTCTAGGTTGTATGCAATGATGTGTCCTAAGGCTAGGTTTTTCTTTCATTTAGTGCATGGATTCCTAATGAATGTGAGATTTTTAAAATATTTAAATTTTAAGTCACATGCATTGAATTGGGCATTGGACATGTAGTAGTAGGTGACTAGGGAAAAAAAATAGAGTGATGTTAATGCAATCACCAGCTTTGGATATGATATTGTTCCAAATAATGTGCAAAATGACAAAGGAAATGAGTACTAAGTGTTAAGAGAGTTGCTATTTTGCATGTTTTACATTCTTGCAACTTGTATTATTTTGTTGATTTCAATTATTATTGTTTTACATATATCTCTTAACACTATTTGGAACATTTATTTCTTTCTCTAGTGTGTACTAACATTTCAGGAAAATCAACTCCAAGATATTGAAGACTTGTAATCAAATTCAACAAATTTTCATAAGTTTTGATATGGTAGGGAGTGATTGTAATTGAGTGAAAAATCACAATATACACACTTGGGGAACTTTTTTTTGTGAACTGATCGTACAGGACGAACTTAGTTCGTACGGGACGACAATGTCAATTACCCCTAAGGAGAGTAATGGATCGAACAGGTGGAGAGAAAATTTTTCTAAGTCCTAATCATCCAGGACGAATTTACTAGTCATCCCAGGACGAACGTCTCGGGATTGTCACTTTCTACTGTTCGTCCAGAAGAAATCAATGGTTCGTCCCAGGACGAACGTCTTTGTATTCTCACCGTGCCCTGTTCGTCCAGACAAAAAATAAGGTTCATCCCAGGATGAACGCCTCTGTATTGAGGCTCGCTCCATTTGTCCAGACGAAAAATAAGGTTTGTCCCAGGACGAACGTCTCTGTATTGAAGCTTGCTCTGTTCGTCTAGACAAAAACTATTTATCCCAGGATGAACTGAACCAACTTACGTCAGTTGGTTACGTCCTGAAAAATTTTGTGAACCGACCTATGTAATAACTGTTTCGTACCAGATGAACTTGGTTCGTACGGGATGATTAGCGTGTACGAAAATAATTCATACCAATATGTTCGTTTCTGACCATTTAAGTAAAATTGTCCAGGACGATCCACGATCGTACGGGACGATCCACTGCGTACAGAATTGAATACTTGCATTTTTTGGGCAATTTTTCTTGTCTTTTGTATAAATAGTTCAAACTTGACTGCCACCCAATCATTTTTCCATTTGATCTTCGTGCC
>NW_021319698.1:674915-678075 GCF_001605985.2 Dendrobium catenatum | reverse complement strand
CTTATTTAAATCACTTTCAAGATTAAATTATCAATTGTTTTTCATATCTCTGCTTACATTTCAAGTCTTTTTCTTCTTCACTTTTTGCTGTTGTCAAAAAGGAGGAGAAATTATTTATTCATGCGTATCATTTTGTTTATCGTTTTGTTTTATATAAAATTTTGAAAACTAAAAATTGTGATACGTTAGTTCGTATCGTTGTGTTTTGTGTAATTATTTTGTTTTTGTATAAACTTTTGAAAAACAAAATTTTGTTTTTTTTTCTTCAATGCCTCATTATTTTCACGTGTTCATCAATTCAGGGGGAGTTTGGAGATTCTTAGAATTTGAAATCATATAATATTAATTATTTTGCCATCATAAAAAAGGGGGAGATTGTTAAGAGAGTTACTATTTGCATGCTTTACATTCTTGCAACTTATATAGTTTTGATGATTCCAAATATTACTATTTTATGTGTAGTTATGCCCTAACACTTTTATGAAAAATTTGTTTTTGCTCTTATGTGTACTAACATTTCAGGAAAATTAAACTCTAGACTACTTAAGACTTCAATTCATATTCAGCACGAGATAGTTTGTAAATTAAAGTTTGTACTTAGCTTTGTATTGAGTTTGAGAGGAGGTGATTGTAATTATGTAGATAAGCACACACACACCTGGGGAACAAGAAATTTATATTGATCGTACGGGACGAACATAGTTCGTACCGGACGATCAAGTCAATTATCCCCTTGGTAGAGCAATGGATCGAACAGGAAGTGATAAACTTTTTCTAAGTCCTGATCATCCGGACGAAATTACATTTTTGTCTCTGGACAAACTCCTTTGGATTCTCACCTTACAGTGTTCATCTAGACGAAATGTATGATTCATCTCTGGATGAAATCCTCTGGATTTCCAATTTGGTCTGTTCGTCCAGACGAAGTCCAAGTTCATTCCTCGACGAACTCCTCTGGACTTTGAGTTTAGACTAATCATCAAGACAAAATTGACTATTCGTATCTGGACAAAATCCTCTGTCCAAAAATTATCCAGGACGAAGATACGTTCATCCCAGGATGAAGTGAATCAACACTTCACTTTTCGACGTCGTTCTGGAGTTTTTGGGAACCAACCTATGAAATAACTGTTCGTCCGTACGAACCTAGTTCGTACGGGACGATGATCGTGTACAAACTCAGTTCGTACCAATATTCATTAGGATCATTTCCGACACCTTAAGTAAAATCGTCCAGGATGATCCACGATCGTACGAGATGATCCATTTCGTGTTGACCTGAAAATTTGTAGTTTTTGGACGGTTTTTCTTGTCTATTCTATATATAGTCCATTTTTTACTGCCACCAAATCTTCTTGCCCATTGAACTTCATGCTTACTGAAAGAATAGTCAAGGAGAGAGTGTTCGAAGAAGGATTCTTTCTACTGGAGCGTGAAGGCTTCACTTGGAGTTTAAAGGTAAGAGTCTTTGCTTTTGAATTGTGATTACTTCACTTTTTTCTTTCTACCTTCTAGATTTCTTGTGAGGAGATCTGTTAAGGAGATCCGGTTCTCTACCGACACTTGGAGAGTGTGAACAGACGAAGGGTTCTTTGCCCACACTAGGAGAGTGTGAAAGGATGATGGTTCTCTGCCAACACTGGGGATAGTGTAAAAAGATGACGGTTCTCTGCTAACACTGGGGATAGAGTAAAGGACGATGATTCTCTGCCGCACCTGGTAGTGGTGGAAAGAGTTTGTTGTAAAGGCTTCTCCACCTTGTTGTGGGTGCAAAAGGAGAGACATTATTGGTATTAGTGCAATACTCAGAGGGTGCCTCTGGGGACTGGATGTAGGTCTGGTTTTGACCAAACTACTATAAATCTTGTGTCATTTATTCTTTACTGTTTCTTATTTTTTGCTTTTTCTATTCTAAAAATTATGGTTTAAAAACTATTTCTAAAAATTCATTAAAGTTTACGTTCAATTCAAAATATTTAAAAGAGGGATAAATTTTTAAAATACCAATTCACCCCCCCCCCCCCCCCCCCGCACAAGTTCTTTGGTTGATACAATAATTAATTTATTTATGATTTTCAATTGGCACGACTCCAATTTTTTATGATAATATTAGTGTCATATGTATTTCAAAGAATCATATTCAACATTTTAGAACAAAGCATATAGACATAATGCATAACTTTATTAGAGATCATGTAGCTAAGGAGAGATTGAAATGAATCACATTACTATAGAAAATCAACTTGTAGATATTTTTCAAAACCACTGGCCTTTGAATATTTTAGCACCTTAAGAACCAGGTTAGGTGTGATTGATCTTAAAGCTTAAATTGAAAATTCTACAAACTTGATGTGTTGTATATATGTGTCTGTTTAGTTTGTCTATATTTATTTGTTTTTATTTCTTTTTGTGTGTTTAGTTTTGTATTTTTCATTTTTTTATTTTTAATGAGAAGCATGTCACTTAATGAAAAATGATTGGTTTTGAGAAGATTTTTTATTATCATGCCTTGTTTTAAAAGTGTTCTATTTATATTATACGAAACTTTTTCATCCCATACAAATTACATAGCATGCACATGGTAGATTTTGGAGTTGAGCATGCAAAATATAGTTTTTCATAGGGTTCACACTATATGCTGACATCATCATATTATATAATATGTACATCTTCATTTGTATGTGTGAGGATTGTTTACTAGTTGGAGTCAGTTATTAATTGCTGATCGTATGTACGAAATCGTATTTCATATGTATGATCCAGTTATCAGTTTTTGTGGAGTATGAACATAACCATCTTTAAAATGATCTTTAACATTCTGATTATCTCAAATAAAAACCTATTTATCTGTATAAAATGACTTATCAAAAATGGTATTTTATGAAAAATTGTTATATTTTTGACTGTTTCTATTCGTATGCACGAAAAATTTTTCGTCCAGTACATTATAAATCATATATATATATATATGTGTGTGTGTGTGTGTGTGTGTGTGTGTGTGTGAGATTCAAGTTTCGTACTGTACAAAAGGTCATATTCCTTTAAATAGAAGGGTCTTTGAAATTGTTTTCATTCTCTTTCATATCCATTTCAAAATCCTCTAGAGCCCTCATCTTTGGAATGGTAAGTTATGTTGAGTATAGTAATTAGGTTGTTAAGC
>NW_021319698.1:640728-674815 GCF_001605985.2 Dendrobium catenatum | reverse complement strand
AAAGGGTTCCTCTTCTAGAAGTGGTGGGGAAGATAACTTCCTATTTAAGGAAAATGAGGATGCTTATTTTAGGTATTATGTTGCCAAAATCACCTCTTTTAGACTTCTCATTCAGGGTGATCTTCACTTTTATATTATGCCCTTATTTGTTTGACTCAAATTTCTTTCTTTCTTACTCTCATTTATGCCTACCATAAAGAAAATTTTTAATGCTTCTTGGCCAACATGAGAGTTAAATTGTCTAAAAGGGCTATTTTGTACTAATCATACAAGATAATCTAACCATCATACTGGATGATCTTTGACGACAAATTGAAAATTAGGGCTTCTTTTGGGTACACTCTATTTAATCTCTTATATATGTCTTTTAAGAGATCTTTGTTGTTGTCTTATCTTGAGAGGGAGCATAGAGGAAGATAATGAGTGCTTTAGGAGAGAAGAAAGGGTGAGATTCTTATAAGGGGGAGTTATGAGGGATTCACAAAGGTTACTCCAAGCATGATTTCCATTATCTTCTCAAGTTTCTTTCTTGATTCCTTGGTGGCTTTTGGGAGACATTCTTCAGTATCAAATTCAAGTTCTCTGCATACTCTAGGAGGGAGTAAAAGGATTCAAGTTCTCTTCCTACTCCTAGAGGGAGTAAAAGGATTCAAGTTCTCTGCCTACTCTAGGAGGGAGTAAAAGTATTCAGGTTCTCTGCCTTCATAATGAGGGTAAAAAAGATTCAAGCTGCTCTACCGCACTAGGTTGATGGAAGAGATTTTTGTAAGAGCTTCTCCACTTAACTATGGGGGCTAAAGAATAGACACAAAAAAGTTTAGTGCAATACTCAGAGGATGCCTCCGAAGAGTGGACGTAGGTTAGATTTGACCAAACCACTATAAAATTTGATGTGTTCATTCTTTTACTTTTTTATATTTTAATTTCCACACTCATTTATGATTTTTGTGTGGTTGAAATTTCAAATTATTGTGAACTGGATAATCTTGTTTATTTTAAAATATTTAAAAAAATAAAAAAACTTTTCTTTTCTTATTTAACTAATTTTTAAAATAACCAATTCACCCCGCCTTTTGGTTAACCTCAAGCTTTTTCTTGATGGTTTAACAACCATCATGAACTTTCAATAGTGGCTCCAACCAAGCTTCTATCTTGGTTCCTTCAAGTGTCTTTCTTATTTTCTTGGGTGAATATAAGACGAAGAATATTATGGCTGAAGATCTACAAGGTTCTCTACCTTCACTAGAAAGGTGAAAAAAGATTAAGGTTCTCCGCTATCACTAGATGAGTGAAAAAAGATTCTGGTACTTTACCGCACTAGTTGGTGGAAGAGATTTTTGTAAGGGATTCTCCGCTTTGTTGTGGGGGCTAAAGGAGATACAATAAAGATTTATATAAATTCCCATAGAGGAGAACTCTAGGGAGTGAGTGTAGTTCATGGTTGATTGAATAAACATAAAATTATGGTGAGCTTATTCAACTTTACCTTCCACATTTTTTATTTTTTCTACATTTTTATTTTCTGGCATACTTATTATTGTTGCAAATATAAGAATTATGCTTTCACATTGACTTTTGTTTTTAACTCTTGTTGATGAAGAAAAATAAAGAAAATTATTTTTTATTGATATGTGTTAATAAAATTAATTAAAATAAATGTATATTGGTTATTATTAAGTTCATTTTCTTGCACTTATATTTTACAGGGATTAAAAATTGGTTATTATTAAGTTCATTTGCTTGCACTTATATCCAAACCTACTTGAGGAGCATAAGCACTTATAATATTAACAATCTTATCATCAACTGCAATCTTTAAAACTATAATTCTATCTCCAATCCTATTAATTTTAATAACATTATCCTTTAAACTCTTATCTATAATAACACTTACACCATTTCTAGTACGACTCATACACGAATACCAAAGTTTGAATCATAAACTATCAATTTCCTTAGCCTTCTCTCCAACCCACATAGTTTCCTGAATGCACAAAATATTTAACTTCCTATGAATGAATATTACAAATAAAATATGTTCTACCAAAACTCGAGTCTTGAATGGTGCATCGTAATCCTAAAAAGTTAGTATACACACAAACAAACATATATTGCAAATATAAATAGATAACAGAAAGTGAGCCATAATATTTGTTATCATAAAAAAATATAAACTCATAAGCTCGAGTTGCAACATATTATACGATCGGCTAATTTAAAAATAATAAAAATGACTAATTGTGATAATTAATATAATATGAACTAATCATACTATATGATGCATATCATATAGGACGATCAGTTAAAATCAAGATCCCAGCCGTCAATCATAATTTAGGCAATATTTTAAAATTCAAATTTTATACTCATTGCACTATATAATAGGTATCGTATTGTACGATGTATTTAAATCTCACTTAAATTAATTATGTGATTAAGGAATAAGTTTTGATTAAATGATCCAGTCAGATCATATATAATGATTTGACCAACCATACTAGATGTCGTCATTCCTACATGGCACGATAATAAAATCACTACTAATCATATTGGATGATAATCCAAGTTGTTTAACCTAATTGTACTGGATGATGCTCTGAATCATCTTGGATGATCAGCTCAATTCCTTTGAACTGGTCGTATATCACTAACATGAGTACGTTGAACTAATCGTATATGATAAACCATGATCCTACTGGATGAACAAAGTTGTAGAACTGAATTTTGGGCTTTTGTGAAGCCTTATATTTAATCTCTCTCTTTATCTTATTTCAAAGATTCTTGGCTATTAAGTGTTCTCTAAAGGGAGCTTTAAGAAGAAGTTCTAGGAGAGATTTGGGAAGAAGAGGGAGAGCTTGTGTGTGAGGGGATCACATGTTTGCTCCATGTAAATGTCTTACCTTGTTCCTCCAAGTGTATGGCTATTTTTCTTGGGTGGCTTCGGGGAGAAATTCTTTGACTCAAGAATGTTATTCTCTGCCATCACTAGGAGGGTGAGAAAAGGAGTTCAAGGTACTCTACTTTCTCCAGGAGCGAGAAAAAGATTAATGGTCCGCTATCACTTCTTGGAGGATGACAAATCTTCCAGCCTTCACCACACCAAGTTTTGGTGGAAGGGATTTATGTAAGAGTTTCTTCATCTTACTGTGGGGATAAAAGGTGAGACACTATAGTTATAGTGCAATACTAGGAGTGAATGACTTAGTGGAGTGGATGTAAATCATTGTTTGATCGAACCACTATAAATCTTTGGTGTGTTTGTACGAATTTCTATTTTCTATATTTTACTTTTTGGACTTTAAATTTGCTATAAATGCTTGTTAAAAATTGTACTCAACGATTAGCTCCACTAATTAAATTTTCATCATCGTTATTTTTATGTTTTGGTATATTCATCTTGCTTCTGCACTAAGTGAAAATTGCTAAGTTTTTAAATTCACCAATTCACCCCCCTCTAGATGTGCCTCGGGCTAGTTCATTGAGGTCTCACAACCTCCTCAAACTATCACTAAGGAGGATCTACATATGATTAATTATTGGTTTAAAGAAAGAATATGATAAAGTTCCAAGAGAAGTGTTATGGAGAGTTCTAGAAATGAAAGATGTTAATAATGCTTATATTCAAGTCATTAAAGATATTATGTTTAAACACAAGCTGGTTTGACCAATTATTTTCCTATTTTAGTTGGATTACATCAAGGTTCAGTATTAAGCCCTTATCTTTTTGCTTTAGTCATAAATGTTCTTGCTAGACAATTGCAAGAGGATGTACCTTATATATGTTTTTTTGCTGATGATATTCTTCTTGTTGATAAGATTAGAGAGGGAGTTGTTGGTATTGAATTATGGAGGTCAACCTTAGAGTCTAAAGGTTTTCATTTGAGTGGATCTAAATGAAATTTTGTTAGGGATGTTAAGCCCTTATGAACTAGCCCAAGGCTAACCAAGAGGCAGGGGGTGAATTGGTGTTTTAAAAATTTCTTAATCAAAAATATAATCTTAAACCAAACTAAAATTCATCATAAGAAAATCGAAGTGCATAAATTAAATGCAGAAAAATTGTAATAAAGAACATACAGAAATTTATAGTGGTTCGGTCAACATGACCTACGTTCACTCCCCGGAGCCTCTCCTACGGGTATTACACTAAACTCAGTGACTCTCCTTTTTCTCCCATAACAAGGCAGAGAAGCCTATACAAATCTCCTTTTGATTGACACTGGTAAGGCAGAGAACCCATCTCCTTTTGCTTCCTCCTGAAGAAGGCAGAGAACCCGACTCCTTTCACTTCCTCCTAAAGCAGGCAGAGAACCTTGATCAATTGCTGAAGCATACCTCTCTCAAATTTCCAAGGAACCAGGGACGATGATCAGAGAAGATGACTTAGATCCTTTCTTGGAGTGATATTTATGAAACCCTTCATAAACTCCCCCTCATAATATCCTCTCTCTCTCTCTCTCTCTCTCTCTCTCTCTCTTTCTCTCTCTCTCTCTCTCTCTCTCTCTCTCTCTCCCTTACTCTCTCTCTCCTCTTGGCTCTCTCAGTTCAAGACAATATCAAAATATATAATCTCGGGTAAACAAGATGTCTTATATGGTAGAGCTTCGGATTTGCTTTTAATTGCAATAAACTGACATTATCGTCTATGAAGATCAACTGACTGTCTAGTACGATTAGTGTAAATTCAGCTCAATTAGTTAGGATGATTTGGGAGAGTTTGGATGATTAAAGGACTTATTATTTTGATCATCTAGGATAATAAGATATCATCTTGTTTGATTAGTACAAAAATGTTGAGCATCATCTAGAACATCATCCTAATTAAATATCTTGATGATGTGAAAATAAACTGATCATCATGGATGATTTCACGGTCATGTAGGATGATTAGTTTAAAATATCAAATATCATCTAGAACATCACCCTGATTGCATCTCTAGATGATGGAAATATAACTGATCATCCCAAATGATTTAGGATCATCCCAAACAATTAGCATAAATCAATACACATCATCCAGGATATCGTTCTGGCCATCCAGGAAGAAACTAAGGTTTGTTTAACTTATCATCTCAGATGATCATGAAATCGTCTAGGATGATATGATCAAGTAATCAAACCTTAATTGCTTTTTCTTAATTACTAATCTAATTTAGGCATAACTGCACTATATTGCCCAAAAATTAAAATATGCCTAAAAGGATCTCGAGGCTAATTATTTTTTATTCAAGCCTATCGTCTAGGATGATGTTAATATTGTCTAAGATGATTTACATAATTCCGGCTGCCTTAACTAAGTTGACCTAATTAAGATTTCTATTTTTAACTGATTATCTAGAACAATTTTGGATCATTTCAGATGATTTTATCAAAAAATAAAAAAACTCTAAAAACATACAGAATTTTTTCATGTGTGTGTATGTGTGCAAGGTTACTTAGTATCAGAATCCACTTTGTTATAATTCACTCAAGAAAAGGGAAACATACTTAACAACAGTTTACAGAGTGACTCAATCCTAATCTACCTAATCTTGAGCTGGCTTGATTTGCAATTGGCCTTGTGGACCTAAACTATTAGTAGGCAAGACAATCGTAGAAAAAGCTGAAGTGTCAAAATTGTTTGTTATCATCAAAATTATAATTCCTAAATCTAGATTTGAAATAATCTCCCCCCTTTTAATGATGACAAATATTTGATAAATAAATTTAGCTTAAGCTATTTAAATGAAATATGAATAGAAGTAAAATAGTACGACGAAATAACTTAAACACTATCCACTACTCTACTTTTTTATATCACAAAAAAGAAGAGGAAACCATAAAAATGATAAAGGAACAAAAAAAAGTTTTTTTTTTAATTAAATCATGAATATCATAAATTTTTCATGTGATTGAATTAAAAATTTATAATAATCAATGAGTTAAAATCGTCAAAGTCCAAAAAATGGTGGAACTACCAATCCTGTTATCCCTAGCTCGGACTTCGTATATGGAAAATCATCTTTTGGAAATAAAGATCAAACTCAGAAAAATCAATTGGATAAGAAAAAGAGATTCGTTCAAAACTTAATTTCAAAAAATATCTTATAGAATAATATATCAAAATAATTAATCACAATCATGAATTTCGCAGACAAGCCCTTCAAAGTATCAAGTGACACATGAATTCTTCTAAGATTTAAAGGTTTGAAAGAGAAGGAAGCTTGCTCTTTGTGTGCTCATTTTATGCATCTTCTCAATTGATTGGTGCACTTTGCACATATTTTGATTTTTGATACACTTTATGTATCTTTTAATTTTTTTGTGGTCATTATGCATCTTTTCAATTTTTTTTCCTTTTAAGCTCATTTTATGTCATTGACATTCTTTTTTTTTCTGCAAGCTAGATACTTCTAGAAACTTTTAAATACTCTTAGTTATGAGAATATCTTAAAGATATTAGAGAAGAAAAACTTACTCTCTAATATAATGAAGAGTAAACCACAAAAAAGTATCAAATTCATATGATAAAAGTAATGACAAGATTATGAAAGTTTGAAAGTAATTTAATAACTTTGAATATTATTTATATAAGATAGATTACTATAGCAAGATAAAAAAGATCTCAATCGCAAAGTCCAGTTATTAATTTGATATAGGCTTTTATTTAGAAAACAAAATTATATCGCTAAAAGAAGTTAGAGGAGGGAAAATAATCAACGGTGTTTCTCCCTTTAACTGATTTAGGGATGTCAAATATTGACTACAAATTTTTAAAAGAAAAAAAAAGACATAAAATATCATTTCAACAATGATAAAAAAGGAAGAAAATTAAAATAATAGAAATAAAGACCTAAAAAGAATGATAAAATAAATAAATAAAACTAAAGTCAATAAAACGAAAAAGAAAACTATAAAAAATAGATCGAAAAATAAAATTCAAAAAGTATCAAGTTCATGCATTTATGTCAATCACACCCAATCTGGTCCTTAAAATGCTGAATGTGTTGAAGGCCAGTGGTTTAGTAAAGATGTCAGCCAGTTGATTCTCAATTTCCACATGGTGTAACTCAATGTCTCTTTTAGTCACATAGTCTCTAATAAAGTGGTGTCTTATATCAATATGTTTGGTCCTTGAATGTTGGATAGGATTCTTAGAGATGTAAATAGCACTAGTGTTGTCACAAAGGCTTGAAATTATGACTACAGGTAATCCTAAATCTAGAATTTATTGCTTCAACCAAAGAACTTGGGCCACACAACTTCCTAAGGTAATATACTCAACTTCACCAGTGGAAAGTGCAATAGAGTTTTATTTTCTACTATACCATGATACTAAAGACTATCCTATGAAATGGCAAGTTCTAGAAGTGTTCTTTCTATCTACCATACATCTTGTAAAATTAGAATCATAATATTTAATAATCTCAAAAGAAGTGATGTGCCTAGGATATCAGATATCTATGTTTTGGGTCTTTGAGAGATATCTAAGAATTCTCTTAACTATAGTTAGGTGAATTTTTTTAGAATCAGCTTGAAATCTAGCACAGAGACAAACACTAAACACTATATCAGGTCGGCTAGTAGTCAGCTAAAGCAATGACCAATAATTCCTCTGTACTTCTTTTGTTCAATAGATTTTGAAAGTGCTCAGATGACACTAGAAAGTGCTCTGATACCACTTGAAAGTGCTCAGATGACACTAGAAAGTGCTCTGATACAACTTGAAAGTTCGTTAAGAATGTTAGGCCCTTTTGAACTGGCCCAAGGCTAAAAAGAGAGAGGTGAATTGGTTGTTAAAAATCTTTCAAAACAAAACTATAAACCAAAACACCACAAAGAAAACCAAATGAGGAAGTAATATAAGAAAGAACACACCAGATTTAAAGTGGTTCGGTCAAAACTTGACCTACGTCCACTCCTTGGAGGCACCCTCCAAGTATTGCACTAAACTAAGTGTCTCTACCAAATGAGGAAGTAATAAAGAAAGAACACACCAGATTTAAAGTGGTTCGGTCAAAACTTGACCTACGTCCACTCCTTGGAGGCACCCTCCAAGTATTGCACTAAACTAAGTGTCTCTCCTTTAGCCCCTACAGCTAGGCGGAGAAGCCCATACAAAATCACTTTCACCTTCCCCAATGCGGCGGAGTCGCCGGGTCCTTTGACACCAAAGAGATCTTCTTCTTTGGTGAACTTCCCTTGAGACAAGCCTTAAATCCGACGGTATTCAGGTGCGAGCTTGCAGGAGCAACCGTGTGGAACCCCCTCCACACTCCCTTGAGTCCCCCCTCACAGGATCTTCTCCCTCTCTCAAACTCCACCCTTTCCTCACTCCCTTTCAAGCTCTCTCTTCAAGTTTCCCCCAAAAACATTTGCAAGAGGATGTACCTTGGTGTATGCTTTTTGCTGATGATATTCTTCTTGTTGATGAGACTAGAGAAGGAGTTGAAAGTAAACTTGAATTATGGAGGTCAACATTATAGACTAAATATTTTCGCTTTAGTAGACCTAAAATAGAATATATGGAGTGTAATTTTAGTAGTAATAGACCTAATGAGGGGATTGTGACTTTGGGCGATCAAGTCATTAATAAGAGTATACATTTTAGATATCTTCGATATATTGTTCAGAGTGATGGTGAAATAGATGGGGATATTATCAGCGGAATTCAAGTTAGATGTTTTAAGTGGAGGAATGCATCGGGCTTGTTGTGTGATAGAAAAGTACTCCTCAAACTTAAGGGAAAATTCTATAAGATGGTAGTGAGGCTTGTAATGCTTTATGGTGCTGAATGTTGGCCATTAAAAGAGAAGCATAATATTAAGTTAAGTGTGGCAGAGATGAGGATGCTTAGGTGGATGAGTGGCTTTACCCTTAAAGATAGTATACAAATTGAGCATATACGTGAAAAGGTTGGAGTAGCTCCAGTAGAACATAAGATTAGAGAGAGTCGCCTTAGATGGTTTGGTCACATAAAACCGCGACCTTCCAATGACCCGATTAGGGGAGTATAGGTATTAGATTTGACTTATGTTAAGAAAGGTAGAGGTAGACTTAAAAAGTCCTGGTTAGAAAATATTAGGAATGACATTTTTTATTAGATTTAAACGAGAATTTGACCTTTAATAGGAAACAATGAAGAAAAAGGATTCTTATAGCTACCCCACGTACTGGGATAAAGGCTTGATGTTATTGTTGTTGTTTTTGTGGCTAAGATCCAAAACTCATCAGATATGGCTTAATTAATGTTGGTGAGTTTAGTCATTGAGATAAAGGCAGAGTGGTTCACATCCTTCCTAAGTCCATGCCTAGTTCTAATACCTTCAAAAGGATCTCTTAAGATCAGTTCTTTAGGATAGCTCAAAGAGTATCTCCAATCAATAAGCAAAGTGTGTGTAGGTTCTCTCCTTTCCTCCAAATTTGCATTTTCTACTCCTTGGGTAATCTCACCAACTCCTTTAGTGTTTTGGGGCTCTACCCTTTTTTCTAAATCTTCAACTCCTTGGGTAATCTCTCAAACATCATCTTCATCCTCAACTCTAGACTTCTTAGTATCAGATTTATCAAATACTATATAAGTAGTCTCCTCCACCACTAATATCCTCTTATTAAATACCCTAAAGGATTTCCCAACACTTGAATATCCTAAGAACACTCCTTTATCAGATTTTGGGTCAAATTTTCCTAAGTGTGACTTCCCATTGTTAAGAATTAAAATCTTACAGCCAGAGACATGGAGATGGGAAAGGTTGGGTGTCCTACCCTTAAGAATCTCATAGGGTGTCTTATCTAGTTTGGCTCTAACATCCACCTTATTCAACACATAATAAGTTATGTTTACCACCTCAGCCTAAAAGTATTTTAGAAGTGAATACTCAATAAACATGGCTCTAGCGACTTCAACTAAGGTTCGATTCTTCCTTTCAGCTATCCCATTATGCTGAGAGGTCCTAAGAGCTAAAAAGTTATGACTAATTCCCTTATCCTCACAAAAGTCTCTTAATCTCTCATTTTCAAACTCACCCCCCATGATTATTATGAATGGTCAAGATCTTGCAACCTAGCTTTTTCTGAATCCAATTGAAGAAGGATCTAAATTCATCAAAAGACTCACTCTTATGTGACAAAAATTTAATCCAAGTGAACCTCGAGTAATCATTGACAATCATAAATCTATAGACTTTTCCCCCTAAGCTTGTAGTGCTAATGGATCCAAACAAATCCATATGAAGGACTTCTAAAAGTCTAGAGGTGCTAATATCCTTAACAAAATAAAAAGAGGATTGAACTTGCTTCCCTAGTTGGCAGGCATCATATAGGTGGTTTTTGGTGAACTTAAGCTTGGGAACACCTCTAACTAGGTCTTTTTGGGTCACTCTCTTAAGGGTTTTCATATTGGCATGACATAACCTCTTATTCCATAATTATGACTCATATGTTATAGTTTTTAAGCAAAATGAAGTAGCACATACAATATTATTTAAATCAAGCATGTAAACATTGTTGATATTCTTTTCGTATGAAATAGTATTGTTACTCAAGCTAATAATGCAAGCATTTATCAACAAAATTATAATGAATCCCTTATCGTACAACTGACTGATACTTAGCAAGTTATATTTTAGTCCATCTACAAGACAAATATTTTCAATTAAAATTTTCTTAGAGTTTTCGATTATAGCTGCACCCACCACTTTTCTAGTGGTGTTGTCTCCAAGAGTGATTTTGCCTCCAGCCCTGGTCTTCAATAAAATGAATTGGTTGGCATCTCCAGTCATGCATGTGTCGTGAGTATCCACTATCTAGGTACTACATTCTCTCATGAAGCCTTTTGTGAGATCAAACCTATAAAATCATCAAACGTCAAATTTAGGAACACAAATAAGTTTGGGTCACTTCTTATGAAAAGTAGAATGTAATGCATGTGTGTTATGTTGTGAATCCTAATGTAATTTGGGTCTTCACACCCAATTTGTACTATGGTGAATAGTACAAGTGTGTGAAAAATTTCCTAACATGCCACATAAAAAATATCTAATACCATGAAAAGGGTTTACTAATCTATTCATGTTATAGTATCTCTTCTTAGGTTTCAAAACTTTTGGCTTTATATCAGGTGTAGTGTACTCCTATTTTTCTCAAGTACTTTTAATTTATATTTAAACATCGAGTTAGCACTTTTTAAAATAACATTATCAACCTTCAAATAGTGCTCCTTACTTTTAAATTCATCAATATATATTTTAAAATTATTTTCAAGTGAGGTGTGGGATTCTTTCAAAGATTCATGCTCAATGACCAACTCAGAATACTTTTTATTTAACTCATCAAACTCATTAAGTAATAATATGTGATTGCTATCAATTTGGGCATGATCTTTATGTAAAACTTTATACTCTTTTTGCAAATTTAAAATTTCCAATTTCAGACTAGCATGCAATTTCTTAAGTTTCCTATATGATGTATAAATTTTCTTAGAAACTTTAAGTAATTATTTGTAGGTTAATTCACATACCTCTTCTTGGTCAGACTAACCAAGATGATCATTGCCATCAAACACAGATTTGTTGTTTCCTCTTCAGCTTCAGTCTTAGAGGAGTCAAATGCAAAATCTGTTAGACTGCCTTTTGAAATCGCTTCTGGTCCTTCTTCAACTTGGGTTTCTCCTCACTCTTCTCCTTGCTTGGGTTAGCCTTAAGTGTAGGACAATCAGCTCGTACATGTCCTAGTTTCCTACATTCAAAGCAAATTATATCATAAGAACTTTTAAAATTTTTGCTACCCTTACCTTTATTCCACTTATCATGGTACTTTTGCTTCTTTCTTAGAAAGCTTTTGAATTGACTAGTGATTAAGATAACATCATCACTTTCAGACCCAAAAGAATTAGTGTCCGTATCGTTGGTCTTCAGCACCATAGTTTTCTCCTTCTTTTTCTCACTTGCATCAAGTTATCTTTGGTTCACCCCTTGCTCATAAGGAATGAGTGATCCAAGAAACTTATCATTAGGATAAGTATTCAAATCCTTAAATTTAGTTATTACAGTAATCTTAACATCAAAGAAAGAATAAAAGCATCTTAAAATTTTATTTACTTTTTTATAATTCGTGAGTTCTCTTCCTAAGGCATGCAATGAGGTGACAATTTGAATAAACATAATATACATTTCATAAAAAGATTCAATATATTTCATATAAAAAAATTCGTAGCATGCAATAAAATATTCAACCTAGAATATTTAACTTTATTTATTCCTTCATAAGTAATGCACAATCTATCTCATATTTCTTTACCAGTAGCATAAGTTGAGACATGCATGTAATCTTCCGATTTCAAAGAATAGAAAAAATAGTTTAAACATTTTACATTCAGTTGTGCTAAATCCCTATCATCAAAAGTTCATTCAGTAAAAGAAAATTCAATTTTAATGTCATTAATTTCACGTGACAGAGGTGAATAATCCTCTTTAACAAGCATCCATATACGACAATCAATTGATTGTAAAAATGTAGACATGTGAGTTTTCCAAAAATCAAAAGGAATATTGTCAAACAAAGGTGGTCGGGTAATAGAGTACCCTTTCATAGTATTACAATTACCAGAGTTAGATATGGATCAAAATTCAAAAGTTTTCAAAAACTCGATTTTATGAATCCCTCTCTGATACCACTTGAAAGTTCGTTAAGGATGTTAAGCCCTTGTGAACTAGCCCAAGGCTAACTAAAAGAGTGGGTGAATTGATGTTTTAAAAATTCCTTAATAAAAAATGCAATCTTAAACCAAACTATAATTCACCACAAGAAAATCAAAGTAGAAAAATTAAATACGAAAAAATTATAATAAAGAATACATAAAAATTTATAGTGGTTCGATCAACTTGACCTACTTTCACTTCCCGGAGCCTCTCCTTTGGGTATTGCACTAAACTTAACGACTCTCCTTTTGCTCTCACAGCAAGGCGAAGAAGACTATACAAATCTCCTTTCCACTGTTACCGTTGAGGCAGATAACCCAACTCCTTTTGCTTCATCCTAAAGTAGGTAGAGAACCTGACTCCTTTCGCTTCCTCTTGAAGTAGGCAGAGAACTTTGATCAATTGTTGAAGTAGACCTCTCTCGAACCTTTAAGGAACCAGGGACTACGATCGGAGAAGACTACTCGGATCCTTGCTTGGAGCAACCTTTGTGAAATCCCTCATAAACTCCCCCTCACAAGATCCTCTCTCTCTCTCTCTCTCTCTCTCTCTCTCTCTCCCTTACTCTTACTATCCTCTTAGCTCTCTCAAGTCAAGACAACAGCAAAAGATATAATTTTTGGATAAACAAAATATCTTATATAGAAGAGCTTCGAATGTGCTCTTAATTGCAACAAACTGAAATTATTATCCAGGATGATCGGTCGATCATCTTGTACAATCCGTAAATTCAGCTTAATTAGTTAGGATGATCTAGGAGAGTCTGGACGATTAAAGGACTTATTTGTTCTGATCGTCGAGGATGATAAGATATCGTCTTGTTCGATTAGTACAAAAATGTTGATCATCGTCCAGAACATCACCCTGATTGCATGTCTGGACGATGTAAAAATAAATTGATAGTCCAGGATGATTTCATGATCGTTTAATTCAAAATGTCAAATATCGTCCAAAACATCATCGTGATTGCATCTGTGGATGATGGAAAAATAACTAATCTTCCCGGATGATTTAGGATCATCCTAGATAATTAGTACAAATTAATACACATCGTCCAAAATATCGTTCTTGTCATTCAGGAAGAAACTAAAGTTTGTTTAACTGATTAACTCGGACGATCTTGAGATTGTATAGGATGATATGATTGAGCAATCAAATCTTAATTACTTTTTTTAATTACCAGTCTAATATAGGCATAATTGCATTGCATCGTCGTAGATGATATCCAAAAATTAAAATATGCATAAAAGTATCTGGCGGCTGATTCTTTCTGATTTGAGCCTTTCGTCTAGGACGATGCTAAAATCGTCCAGGACGATTTTCTTAATTGCAGCTGCCTTAACCAGGATGCCCTAATTAGAGTTTATGTTTTTAACTGATTGTCTAGGATGATTTTGGATTGTCTTGGACTATGTTATCAAAAATAAAAAACTCTTAAAATAGATAGAATTTTTTCCTAAGTGTGTGTGTGTGTGTGCAAGGTTATTTAACATCAGGACCCACTTTAATACAATTGACTCAGGAAAAGGGAAAAATACTTAACGACAGTTTAGAGACTGACTCAATCCTAATCTATACAATCTTGAGCTGGCTTGATTTGCAATTGGCCTTGTGGACCTGAAACGTTAGTAGGCAAGATAGTCGTAGAAAAAACATAAGTGTCTGAACTATTTGCAATCATTAAAATTATAATTCATGAATCTATATTCACAACACTAAAATCGAATACATGGAGTGTAATTTTAGTAATAATAGATCTAGTGGGGGTTTTGTGACTTTGAGCGATCAAGTTATTAATTGTATTTGTTTTAAATATCTTGAGTCTATTATTCAGAGTGATGATGAAATAGATGGGGATATTATTATTAGATTTCAAGTTGGATGGTTGAAGTGGAAGAATGATTCAAGTTTGTTATGTGATAGAAAAGTACCACTCAATCTTAAGGAAAAATTTTATAAGATAGTGATGAGACCTCCAATGCTTTATGGTGCAGAATGTTGGCCATTAAAAGAGAAACATAATACTAAGTGTTACTAAGATGGTATACTCAGTTGGATGTGTGGACTTACTCTTAGAGACGGGATACGAAATGAGCATATCCGAGAAAAGGTTGGAGAAGTTCTAGTAACAAATAAAATTAGAGAGAGACGCCTTAGATGGTTTGGTCATATGAAACGTTAGTCTTCCGATGACCCTATTAGGAGAGTAAATATATTAGATTTGACTTATGTTTAGAATGTTATGAGAGTAGATGTATTAAATTTGACCTATATTAAGAAAGGTACATGTAGACCTAAAAAGACTTGGTAGAAAATATTAGAAATGACATTTCTAATTTAAATTATAATTTGTCTCTCAACAATACACAATGAAGAAAAAAAGTTTCATGTAGCCATTCCCACATAGTGAGATGAAGGCTCGATATTTTTATTGTTGTTAAAATTTAGACATTCAAGATGGGCTTTAAATAAATAAATGCTATATATATATTTGGGACATTTAAATCATTTAAGGCCTATATTTTCCCATGAAACAAGACTTGTCCGGCCGCTCGAACCTATCCGTGGCCCGACAGGCTCGGCCGTGTCGACCACGTTGGCACGTGCGTGCGATCTCCGCCGCACCTCTCCTCCTGGTTCTCCAACCCTTTCTCTTTCTCTCTCTCCCGTTTCCTTCTATTCACCGGCTGCGGCTAATTGGTACCGTGCATCGCTCGGGCTTCCTGTAGAAAGATATCGGATCAGCTCTTTCCAGATATTTCCATCATTCCATTCTAGAAACCTAACTCTAGGACGAGGATCTGTTCCCGAGGCATTGTCCGCACTGTACCATCTTAGGAATCTTAGTCTCTTCTGGTTCTTCTTCTACGGTGCGTGCCGGCGGGGGACACTTATCTTTAATGCGACCAGTGATCGCGTTGACGGGGCTCTGATGGCTGTCCAAGGACTTCGGTGTTTCCAGCTCGATCGCCATGGTTCCTTTTCGTTATTGAATTCGCAATGAACATCCATACACTGCAATCCAACCATTCGAAGGTTTGTTTTTAATGGTGAAAACTTGAGGACTTTTTGCAGAGAGATATCCTAGCACTAATTCCATCTCTCGAAGGATTGCAGTCCTTTTTCTGTTTCAATCTTGTCATCTTTTTGCTTTAGCAGGAGAAATCTCCATGGAAATTGTTGAATAGTTAAGGTTATTCAAAATTGTCACTTCTTTGCTTGATGTTGGGAATGACTTCTTAGAGTGCTTTGCTTTTTCTTACAGTTCCTTATTTTGATTCTGGTATTGACGTGATAATTTATACCGCAGCAGAGTTCCCCTCCGGATAATTATGATGTTAAGGTTAGCTTCATACTCTTTAGCGACTTGGATGTTCACGCCTATTTCATCTGTTTTCTGTTGGATGTTTAAAGCAAAGTTAGCTGATTGCAGTAGTTGCTCTTTTAACTGTCAAATTTGTTGGTCTAAATGACCATTTTTCTACAAGATAGAATAAACATAATCTTTTCTGACTTGCAGGTTTTTGGCTTTCAAGAGGGGAGTTAAACTAGAGAATTCGTCTGCAGCAAGCAAGTGGTGCACATACTTTACAGGGAAGAGCAATGGATCAGACACTTCTTTTGGTTTACCGTTACCCCTTTCCTATAGAGCTTTTCATCATCAAGGGGCTTTGATGAGAGGAAACACTTTATGTTCAATGATTTTAGTTAAAGTAAATCGACCTAAGCTAGCTGGATTGCCCATACCATGCAGAGGTTTCCAATGCCATAGGATTTTTAACAAGGGGAACACATCATATGCTAGGAATACAATGAGGGAAAATCTTGCTCAGCGCAACTGTATCAAGAATTACTCCACCTTCTCAGCCAGCAGTGTTCTAAGACATTATCTCCAAATGGTGTGGAGAAGGCATTTTGCAATGAGCTCTTACGAAGGTCTTACCTCTACTCTAGCCAATAGGTTTGCATTTGCAATAAGCTTGCTCTCTACTAGATTTCATCTGGCTCGAACTGCTATTGCCTTTTGCGCCGGAGAATTAGCTTGGACAAATACAGCATGGGCTGATAGGGATTATTTTCCCAGAAGCAAATCCTTATACATGCAAGCTCAAGATAGCCGTTTTTACATCACTACTTTTCTCTTCTTGGTTTTGGACTTTTTTGTTTTGTTACTAAGAGCTGTTTATTTGGCAATTTTGTTCTCACCGATCATAATAATGGCACCGTTTTCAGATACTTTAGGAATTAAGTATAGGAAAACATGGCTTTACCTTGTCCGCCGTACTTTGGAGAAAGCAGGGCCTGCATTTATAAAATGGGGACAGTGGGCTGCTACACGCCCTGACCTGTTTCCTGGAGATCTCTGCAATGAACTGACAAAGCTTCATAGTAAAGCACCTGCACATAGTTTTGACTACACGAAAAAGACAATTGAGAGAGCATTCAGTCGCAAGCTGTCAGATATATTTGAAGATTTTGAAGAGCAGCCTGTAGCATCTGGAAGTGTGGCCCAAGTGCATCGGGCATCTTTACGAGTTCGACATCAAATACAGAAGTCTAACCATGCTGTTGTTGCTGTAAAAGTCAGGCATCCTGGTGTTGGAGAATCAATTAGAAGGGATTTTGCTTTAATCAGTTTGGTGGCTAAAGTTTCAAATTTCATGCCTGGCTTAAAGTGGCTTCGCCTTGATGAAAGTGTACAGCAGTTTGCTGTTTTTATGATGTCTCAAGTTGATCTTGCCAGAGAAGCAGCTCATTTGAGTCGTTTTATATACAATTTTCGTAGCTGGAAAGATGTTTCTTTCCCAAAGCCTCTCTATCCACTTGTGCACCCTGCTGTGTTGGTGGAGACTTATGAGCTTGGAGAAAGTGTTTCTCATTATGTGGATGAGCTTGAAGGACATGATCGGTTAAAAAGTACTCTTGCTCGTATAGGGACTCATGCTCTCCTCAAGATGCTCCTGGTTTGTTTTCTTCTTTATTTGTGTAGTTTAATATTTTATGTGCCTTTTATTGTTTCTCCTTTTTCTCCTTATTCACATCCTTTATCTAATTTGTGCCAATGCATAATTTACATTCTCATTTTTTAACCATGAATGTAGTAGAAGTTATGGTTTTAACCAATGTTATGAAAACCGGACCGGACAACGAACCGGTAGAGAGAGCGGTTCACGGTTCGACCGGTTCAACCGGTCGAACCGGGGTTGAACTGGATGACGTAATAAATACAATTTAGATGATATACAAATAATATATAGTGTATGTTTTAAACTTAAAAGTTAAAAAGAAAGATATAGGAGTTTTAGATTTTTTAGTCCCACATCACTTGGGAGACTTTCCCTTGGTGAAGCTTTTACTATATATTGGCTTTTGAGCTAGAAAGGTGTAGTACATCATGTAAAGAGATGAAACTTTATGAAATGCTTGTTTGAATTTTTTAATTTAAAATTAAGCATTTCAAATTTGAAATTAAATTACAAATATTTTTTAATATTTAAAAATAAGTTATTTAAAATTTAAATATTAAAAAATACAAATCTTGAACCGGCCGGTTCAAGTGAACCGCGACCGGTTCATCGGTTTAACCGGCGGTTTTGGACAAATCCAAAAGCGCCGGTTTGAAGCTAAGCCGGTTTTCAGGTTGAACCGAACCGGCCTTTGGACCGGTTCACGGTTGAACCGGTTGGACCGGCCGGTCCGGTCCGGTTTTTAAAGCATTGGTTTTAACCAAACTAGACTCCTTTTTATTATGAAATTTTTTAGTTTAATAAGTTCAATGCAAAAATTTGGAGAAGAATAATTTCGGTTATAATATTCTAGAATAAAGGAAATCTTTGTGATTTGGGAAGTTAAATTATAGTCCTGCAATGAAGTTGTGGGAGAGGATTATGATGATATTAGAGAAAATTTTGTTGGTATTAGAGAATCATTTGGTTGTATCTAAGAAGATTCGCTATGGATATGATTTTTGTGCTAAGTTAATTTATGGAAAAAAATATAGAGAGTAATTAATGGATTTATATATATTAGATAATAATTTGGTTGTATCCCATAAGATTCACTATAGATATGATTTTTGTGCTAAGTTAATTTATGATAGTTCTTGGCAAGACATATGATTAAGCACAAAAATTGACTTGGTGTGCATTGAGGAATAAATGTGTTAAAGGTGTTTGTGTTATTTAAGATATGTATTATAGAGTATTGACTACTATTAGAAGTGATTGTGAAGTGATCATTGAGTTCCTGATCTCAATTGGTTGTGTCATTGATATACCTTAAGTTTTTATCCTTTTGTATTGATTATAAAGATGTTTATTAAAGATATTCAAAGTAGGATAAGTTGGTGTATATGCTTTTAGTGGATGAAATAGTCATAATCCTTGAAATAAATGAAAGTAAGAATAATGGACAAAATATTTGAAAGACAAACGGAGGACCAGTGGAACAAAGGTTGAGTTTATGATAAGTAATTTTAGTGGGTATCATATTATTGATTATCATACAATGCTATTAGAAGTTAAATTGATACTTAGGTGTCATAAGTTTAGCTATCTTGGACGTATTATATAAAAGTGATGATATTGATTAGGTCATAATTATTAGAGTTGCGGCTGTATGAATAAAATATGTAGGTGTCTTAGAAGGATTATGCAATAAAAGGATATTATGGAGACTTAAAAGTAAATATAATAAAATTGTATTTTTGCCAACTATTTTATATAGATATGACTTATGAGTGTTAAATAATAAATAAATCATTGATAAGCAAGTTAAGTGCAACATATATGTGGATACCTATGATGCATAGACACGGACACGACGACACAGATACGGCATGACACGGATGTGGGATCCGAAAATTCGGCCCCAACTCCTCTCGTTGTTTTTTTCTCAAAATCAATTTGGATTCATGCCGAATAGGTTGACTATGGAAGCCATACATTTATTAATAGGTTTGATGGAGAAATATAGAGAAAATAAGGAGGATCTACATATGATATTTATTGATTTAGAAAAAGCATATGATAAAGTTCCAAGAGAAGTGCTATGGAGAGTTCTTGAAAAGAAATGAGTTAATAACGCTTATATTCAACTCATTAAAGATATGTATGCAGAAGTTATTACTTGTGTTCAAACACAAGGTGGTGTGACCAAGTATTTCCCTATTTTGGTTGGGTTACATCAAGGATCAGTTTTAATCCCATATCTTTTTGCTTTAGTCATGGATATTCTCACTAGACATTTGCAAAAGGATGTACCTTAGTGTATGCTTTTTGCTGATGATATTCTTCTTGTTGATAAGACTAGAGAGGGAATTGAAGGTAAACTTGAATTATGGAGGTCAACCTTGAGTCTAAAGGTTTTCGTTTGATTAGATCTAAAACGAAATATATGTAGTGTAATTTTAGTAGTAATAGACCTAGATATCTTTGATCTATTGTTCAGAGTGATGATGAAATAGATAGGGATATTATCAACATAATTCAAGTTGGATGGTTGAAGTGGAGGATTGCATCGGGATTGTTGTCTGATAGAAAAGTACCCCTCAAACTTAAGGGAAAATTCTATAGATGGTGGTGAGGCCTGCAATGCTTTATCCGAATGTTGGCCATTAAAAGAGAAGCATAATACTAAGTTAAGTGTAGCAGAGATGAGGATGCTCAGGTAGATGAGTGACTTTACCCTTAGAGATAGGATACGAAATGAGTATACACGTGAAAAGGTTGGAGTAGCTCCAGTAAAAGATAAGATTAGAGAGAGTCGCCTTAGATGGTTTGGTCACATAAAACAGCGGCCTTCTAATGATCCAGTTAGGAGAGTAGAGGTATTAGATTTGACTTATGTTAAGAAAGGTAGAGGTAGATCTAAAAAGACTTGATTAGAAAATATTAGGAATGACATTTTTTTATTAGATTTAAATGAGAATTTGACTTTTAATATGACACAATGGAGAAAAAGGATTCATGTAGCCGACACCACGTAGTGGGATAAAGGCTTGATGTTGTTGTTGTGGAGTTTTAACTGAATTAAGTTATGGGGTAAATTTTGGGAAGACAAATGAGTTTGTAGATAAGACACTTCCCAGAGATTTCTCCCTCATTTTACGAGGACTTTATGATTTGAGTTCTGGTTTCCTATAGGCGCAAGCCCTTATAGTTAATTACCTCTTCCGATCACAAGATAGAACTTTCAATAAAGGCTAGTCGTCGATGAAATACGTAAAGATACAATATTTGACATATAGTAGCAGCATCGGTTCGGGCATTGGAAGTTTGAAGTTTTGATATTTAAAATTAAAAATTTCACCATCTTGCACTTAAAGCGGATAGTGGGGGGAGTGATGATGAAACCAATTAAGATCCCATGGTTCTGTCGTCTCGGGCCATCGTGGTCTCTGATCTACTCAGTCAGAGGAGGTAGTCGACCCAACCTGACAGAAAGATCCTTGTCGGCAGCCATGGGTTGCGTCGTCCAAGGGGACCTTGTAGACCTAGGGTGGATATTTGTCTAAGGAGACAAATTTGAATCCACCTTAGCTAATAAAGGGCTTTGTGCCCTATCGATTATATTATATTGATTTATATCTCAAAGATTTGATGTTGGCTTTGGCCATAATCATAATTTAGTGGTGTCATTTGACGGTAGAACCACCAGGTTTAGAGGGCCCCGTGTCATAACCGTTTATCCTGTGGTGCCAATTGATGGCAAAATCTCTGGTCAGAGGACACATACCATGTCCTTACTAGCAGGAGATTATTTGAGAATGGATCATAGTAATATTTTCGATTAGGCATTAGCTCTATGTGAGCTAAAGTAAATTTCAATTTTTCCACCCTGACAAATTGTTACGAAGGGTGGATAAATTTTCGCTTTAAGTATTTTATGGTTGGATTTCAATTTTAAACATTTGGATTTTTGAGATTTTTGACATTTTTGGAGGCTTTGGATTTTGAAGACATTTGGAAAGTATTTGGAATTAACCCCTCCGATTGAGATCTGCATTCAACACCACCATCATCGGGATAATGGGATCATTTATTGACTAAACCTTGTCGACCCTATCAACTTTCCGATAGAGGGATTGGGTTCGTTGCTAGCTTTGCGATTTTGTTGATGAATTTTTTTTTAGAGGCCTTGAAGGCCTTATATGAACATATAAAACAGATATTCTGGTCGACGCCCTGATCGTATATCTGTTTGATAATTCAAGCCGTGCCGACTCCTATCTATTCATATAGAAGGATCAGGCTCGAACTACGTTCATTTATGGACACGTGTAGAATTCATAGACGTCACGTGTGTGCCAATAACATGCTCGTCGGGGCTCATGTGGGTGTTTGAGTGTATTTTATAATTATTTGTTGAACCTTGTCGACTTTTATTTACCAGCTTAGGAGGATCGAGTTCAAATTGACTCACGCAACATCCCTAGACGTCACATATCTTTCTACAACATGCTCGTTGGGGCCCATAGGGGTGTTGTAATTGCACTTACCCATTTTGTGTACCTATGCGTATACAAGTTACGGTGCATGTGCGGGGGCATTTTGAGATATTTGACGCTGCTCAGTTGTGTGGGAAACCCTGATTTAAATGTTTCATTCTATTTGGAAGCTTGTACACTCCTTATGTCTGCTTGTATACAGGTTGTAGATTCGGTGGCATGGCATCGCGCTTCAGTAGCCCTTGGTTCTTACTATTGATCCCCTGCTTTTGCTTACATGTGAATTATAGTGTTGTCACCTTATTCTAATGAGATATCTTATTGTCCCGATGTAAACTCCCTTTTCTCATTCAACGATAGGCTTTTATGGACCTTAAAATCAGTTACTGCTGCCTTGAAAAGAACTCTTTTCAAGATCTGTCATTTCAAGTGTTCATGGATATTAAAGCAATTTTCTTCTCAAGTATAAGACCAAGAAGAAATTTTGGAATACCAAGAAGTTTAGTTTGAATTTGCTCATACATCTCTTTCATTTTTACAAGAGGTGTCCTTCTCATAGGAGGATTCTGTCCAAGTAGGTACTTGTATTCCTTGGTTGAACAACATCGACAGAGGCGGTACCATAGCACTATCAATGTGCATGGTATATTATGCTGCAATGTCAGACTTCGAAGATCATTTGTACTTCAAAGGCCTATAAATGCTAGAGATGTTTTCTCTCAGACAAAAGGCAAAGAAGAAACTTTGAAATACCAGCAAGTTTAGTTCGAATTTGCTCAAACATCTCTTCCATTTGTACTTCCAGAGTTCTATTTGAAGAGTCAGCCGATACTCGTATTTGTCATATGCTCTTGTATACTTTTGTGTCCACATGTATCTTTCACTATGTACCCACTGTTTTTATCCACAAATGTGTTATATCATCCGTCCTTGCTCACAGGGGATGATTGTGTTCACTAAAATCTTATGGACGTACTTATAGAAGAGCTATTTTCACTTTTCACCAATCTCAGGTGGTCATTGATTGTATTTGTTTTTAAGGACAGGTTTTCCACTATCAATTGTTAGTGTTGCCATCTCAATTTACAGGCACTGTTGCTGGTGTTGGAGATTTCAATAATGCATATAGGAGACACCTATGCATTCTGCGACTATCTTGTTGTCCTTGTAAGTACGGTGCATTTGATCTCGTGGGGACTATTTTACGAGTCCACCATACCTGTTAACGTCGAATGGCGCACCATGGCGCAAAGGTCAATTTGGAGCCATGGCGCATAGCGCACGGCACGGCGCGCGCTATTTTGAACTTGACGCAAGCTATATAAAAATTATAAAATAATAAATATGAATATGAAATATTATTAAAAATGAAAGACAAGCTATCATAATAATAAAAGACAACCATAACATATATAAGTTCGACTAAGTAACATTCAAATATCTCATAATTCAAATATAACAATTTTTTTTAAAAAGATCAAATATCGTACTTGTGTCCACAGTGATTCATTGTACTTGCAACACATTGTTGTTATCCACAAGTGTTCGTTTGCAGGGAATCGTTGTATCCACTATGACCTCCTGGAAGCGTTTGTAGAAGAACCATTGTCCTTCCACCATATCCACCTTTTCACCAATCTCAGGTGGGTTTGATGTACTTGCTTGCAAGGACGAATCTTCTAATATCAATTGACAATATTGCCATCTCAATCTACAGGCATTTGTAGGGATTGTCGTAGAAGTTCATGCATCAAGGTCTTGTAACCTACTTTGAGTCACTATTGACCATACAGATGTTCTTGTAGTTTGAATTCCCTCGCACATGATTCAAACTTTGCCCTTTGTATATGTTTGAGTTCGAGTTAAGTTTCATTTAGACTCGAGTTCATCGAGTCTACAACTCCCACTTATTGTTGTATAGTACGAGGTCAAGTGCGAGTTCAGGTTCCTTGTCCGAATCAAGTGCAAGACTGAGTCCCTTCTTGTTCTTGAAGGTTCAAGTTCTTTATTGCTCATGTCGAGTTTGAACCCAGCTTGAACTTACAAATTCACTTTCAAGTTGACTGGCTTCGGCAGCAAGATTTTTATCATTTGATTCGAGTTTAGGACTTCTATAAGTCTGTTTGTTGCTTTATTTTATTTGAGTGTAGATGCTTGTTCAAGCTCAGACTCAATCCAAATCAAAGTCTTTGTTTGATGTACTAGTCTTGTTCAAGTCCCCTACAGTCCTTTGAGTTCAATTGCATGTTCACTTTTTATTCAAGGTCTTCTGGAGTCTTTGCAGATTCATTTTCATGTTCAAATTAATTTGAATCTAGCTCCAATTTGATTTTATTTTATTTGGATTTGACCTTTTAGAAGTCATTTAGGTTTTGTTCGTATTCAAGTCCTCAAGTCATCTATTCTTCATACAAGTCCTCTGCTCATTTAGTTCAAGTTCTGTGCATTTTTTGTTCAAGTGCAGGTCTTCTGTACTATTGCTCAAATGATGTCTTCAAATTGCTCAGGCTTTGTACATTTCGGTGAAAATTTCGGCAGCACCCCGACATATCCCCTGTTTGGGGGAAATGTTAGGAACTAGGTCATCCCACCATGCTATTTGCGCGTGTATGGTAGATGTTGGGGGGACACCAAGCCATACATCTTTTCATGCCACCATGCTACAAGAGCGTGTATGAGGCCTTCAATAGTACCCGTATGAGAACACAAGTGGCTTTTCCCACCACACTACAAGAGCATGTATAAGGCTTACCCATCTCATTATGCGTCGCTCCGGGCTCCCTCCTATCTGCCACGAGAGCGCGTATATGTGGTTCTCCGGTACGCGCAAACATCGAAAATGGGATTTGAAACATTATACATTACGTAACAGTCGTCAACGGTCTTGATGTCGACGTCGAGGTAAGAGGTCTCATGGTACTCGAGGTTGTCCCAAACACGCTACAAGAGCGTGTATAGGGCCTACCCGCCTCGTCGCACCTGTCGCACCGGATTCTCCCCCATCGTGCTACAAGAGCGTGTATAGTGGGTCCACCGGCTCGTCACAACACCGAAGATGGGATTTGGAACTTTATACCTTTGCAGGAGTCATCGACGACTGTGTCGGCTCGTGGATTGAGGCAAGGGAGGAGCAGGCTTTATATTAATTAATTATAATTAATATTTAATTAATTAATTATAATCAATAATTAATTATATTTTCTTATAATCAATTATAATTAGTTAAGATAATTAATTATAATTATTACAATTAATTATAACTAACCTCCATTAATTATAGCTAATTAATTTTAATTAATTATATTTAATTAATAATAATTTATTGTAATTAAAATTTATGAATTAAAATTAAAAATTAATTATAAGTTATTAATTATAATTATTTAATTAAAGTTAATTGTAATTAATTATAATTAATTAAAATACTTATAATTAAAATTGATTATAATTAATTAAGATTAATCTTAATTAAAATTAATTAAACCCCTCTCTCCTCCTCCTCTGATTCGGCACATATACGTGATTTGGCCGAAGAAACGCTGGAAAGGGAGAAGATTACCTTTGCATACAGCAAGCGAGCTCCCTTGTTGCTTCCGAGCAATATGTTGTAACTTCCGATCCCACAGGAACGGAAAGTCATTGGAGAGCGAAGTCAAACAACAACGAAGAGGCCGCAGAAGCGCTTGAAATGGAGAAAGTTGCTTCACAGCAAGCGGAGCTCCCTTCCTTTGCTTACGATTAAAATGTGCAACTTCCGATCCCAGAGGAGGGAAATGTCGTCGGAGGTGCAAAGTCGAATGACCACGAAGGAGCTGAAGAAGCACTCGGAATGGAGAAAGTTACCTTCACTGCACGCGAGATCCTGTTGTTGCTTGCGATCCGAATGTCATAACTCCCGATTTGCCAGGAAAAGGGAAGGTCGTCGAAGGAGCGAAGTCGAACAGCGACGTAGGAGCTGAATAAGTACGCGATAAGGAGAAAGGACCTTCATAGCAAGCGGAGCTCCAGCCAATGCTTTCGATTAAAGGTGTCGTAACCTCCGATCCTTTGTCTTTATAGTATTTAGCGACGAGAAGAAGAGATCGTGGGAGATGAGATGTTGGGTCGTGCGAAGTATGGCGAGCATGACGTCGTTCGTGGTCAGACGTCCCTCTAGGTACGTGACATATTTTTTTTTGCTCAAGTACATAGGTCAATAATGGGCACATGACACATCAATTATTGAAAATATAAGACACATATATGGGTTTGACACGGTAATATAATTTTTATATTTTAAAAATAGTGTATAAAAATTAAATAAGTATAATATGAAAAATAAGTTAGAAATAATAAGTCATTTAATTAGAATTTATGTTTAAAATAATTAATATTATAATGTCGAGTGTCGGACATCGATGCGATGCAGTACGTATTGGATGTTGATGTTAGGAAGGCGTCTGCCATTGATATTGACAGGGCATTGGCCATCGATGTTAAGATGACGTCGGACAAAGCTGAACTGTCAAGTTGTGAGTGTAGAAATTGTTAACATCGAGCATCAATGTTAAAACAGTGTTAGACTTTGATGTTAAGATGATTTTGAAATATTGATGTTTTAACGACGTTAGACGTCGATGCTGAGTTCGAGCATTCTTGTAAAACCAAAGTCGCGATCGCCAAAGAGAAATGAAAATGAGAATATTCAATGAATGGGATGTTGAGTGCGAGCGATTGATTTGATTTTGTGGATAGAAAATAATAAATTTAGTTTTTTTAGTTAAAATAAATAAAATTTTAAATATAAGAAATTATATATTTTTTAAAATTCATAAAATATTTAAGACACGCATGTCGAACACGCGTGTCAAATTTGTATTTAATAGTTTTTTAATCAAACGCGTTTTCAGTGTGTCTGACATGTGTTAGAGGTGTGTTGGATGCATGTCATGTCGGACACTGCACGCTTTTTTGGGGAGACGTGTCGGTGCATCATAGGTGGATACTAATTTTGATGTGTGTGAACGATTGTTTAAGAAACGATTAAATCAGACAAATTGCGAGGGTAGCTTCTTTTAAGATGGTGAAAAATAATGTTAAGTGATTGAGACATGTAAACTAAGGGTACAAGATACATTAATAAGATTGCTACATTAAATTAAGGTTAAAAGATTAGGAAAAAAATTGATAGATTGTAGGTAATTTGGATTCAAGTTATGAAAAATAGGTTTAACAACTAATGTGGTACTAAGGACAGAGATAACGAGGATTCATGAAGCCGCTATAATTAGTTGGTTTTAGAAAGGAGAGAATTAGAAAAACTTGCATCTTTATTGAATTATCTGGTGATCGTTGGAGAAGGCTGATGCATATACAAATTGGCACTGTGTGCCGTGCATGTGTGTCTCTATATGTGTAGTGTATGCACATGTTTTTGGATGTGTGTGTGCTCATTTGTGTTTTCAATGGTGTGTGCATGCTTATGTGATGTCAACTTGTGTGTGTCTATTGGTTGTTTGTATGTGTTTATATTGGTTTGTTTTTATGCATGCAGGTGTGTACACATGCACTTATCTACATGTGTGTGCATGCCTTTTAGCCTATATGTATGTGTGTGAGCACATGCACTTGCGTGTTTATGGATGTTTTTTCATTTGTGGATGGATGTCTGAATTGACATAGGTATACATCCATGAAAGCATTATGCATGGATATACATGTGCACGCTTTTTATGCCTTTGTCTGCATTCATCATGTTTGTATTTGTGTGTGTTTGTATTTGTTCATGTGTGTACAAGCGTGCATGATGTGTATGTCTATTTGTGTTTTTATTTATGTTGGTGCATGTATTTATTTATGAGCAAAAGCCCAAAGTAGCCCCCGACTATTAGTAAAGCTAATGTAGTCCTAGACTTTTATAATGCCCCATTTTAGCCCTCGAACTATTAGAAAATGTCTCAGTTTTGTCCTAAGACCAAAAATAGCAGTTAAAATTAATCCCAAAAATTAAATTTGAAGGCATTTTGGGTTTTAGTGTGTATTGAAGATTATATTATTATTTTTAAATATTTTATCATTTTGAAGTAAATACAAAAATCATAATGGAAGTTAATCACGTTTATTAATTATTCATTATTGTTATTTAGTTGGTTAACTTTCATTTTAATTTTTATATTTATTATAATATAATAAATAATAAAAAATATTAAATAATAATATTATCTCACATATACCAGAATACCGAAAAATGTCTCATATTTAATTATTAGGGTTAATTTTAACAATTATTGTTAGCAAAAAAGATTACATTATAATTTTGCATATTTTCTAATAGTTATGGGATTAAATTGGGTCATCATGAATGTCTGAAATTAAATTGGATATTAACTAATAGCAAGGGGACTATTTTGAGCTTTTTACTCATTTATTTATGCATGTGCTCATATTGTACAACCCATTTTAAATTATTTTGAGTGCCTATCATTAAGTCAACTAAATGAGCTGATGGGAGAAAAAACTTAAGCAATATGCAGCTTTTTGTTTGAGCATTACTGTTGGCAATAGCCTTTTTTTTAGATTAATAATGCATATGAAATATTTATCTATGCTAATTGGTAGTTTGCTCTAATATATTTGTTCCGTGTACTGTATGCACGTCCCAGTAAAAAAATTGTTAGAATTTTAACTTTTTTTTGTTTAGCTTGACTTCGCAAGTATTTCATTGATGAATTGTTAGACACTTATATATGGTTTTTTTTTTCTTACTGCATAATTGCTCCCTTGATATTTTTAATTAGATATTGCAATATAATTGATCGAATGTGATTCAGCTTTTTTCAATGCTTACTTCTTTCAGGTGGATAATTTTATCCATGCAGATATGCATCCTGGAAATATTCTTGTCCGAGTGTCTCAATCAAGACGCCCAAGTAAAGGGTTCTTCAAGTCGAGGCCTCATGTTGTTTTTCTTGATGTTGGCATGACAGCTGAACTTTCCAGTGGTGATCGTGTAAATTTGCTCGAGTTCTTCAAGGCTGTTGCCCTTAGAGATGGCCGCACTGCTGCAGAGTGCACATTGCGGCTGTCTAAGCAACAGAACTGCCCAAATCCAGAGGCTTTTATCGAGGTACAATCATACTTACAATAGGGCTTGCCTCAAGCAAAATGTCCTTTTTTAACATGACTTCAGACAAGTTTTGAACAAATTCCTCAGAGTTGGACGACAATCAATCTAGTTTGTTAATATAACTTCTCATGCATAAAATGAAGCTCGATGATTTCAGTTATGCCCGCTATATCTTCTATATGTGAGTGGAAGTAGAGGCCTGATAAATATGAGAACTATGCATCATCAATGAGATTTTCATATATTGCACTGAATGCTTTCTACTTGAACCAAAATTATAGAATTTTAGTTGATCATCTTTTAGTTTTAAGCAGTGTGGTGGGTTGCCAATTTCCATCAACTGTATTATTAATAACCATTGAAATTAGCTTTTCATATAGTTGGCAATTTTTTTGAGAAACAAGTGATTTATGACTTTCTAACTTAAACAACAAAGCAGTTAACATGCTTTCATGATGTAAAATTTGTGCTCCATTGATTCGCACTGTTGTCAGGTGTGTGGTGTGGTATATTATTGCTAAACTAGTTGTACTTCATGGGTGAATATAAGACTAAGGCCTTCAATGATTTTTTTTTAACGTTTTGCTTTTTAGTGTTACAATTTTGCTTTGTACGGTAAACAATTGACCTAAAGTCTTGTGCATTGCGTTCACATAGTCTATGGTTTGTTAATCATGTGGAATAACAATTATAGAATAGGTAATCCTCTTCTGATAGTAGTGGTGACTTACTTTCATTAAGCAGATCACAGTGATGAACAACACTACCAAATGAGGCCAAAATCAGTCCTACTAGGCATGTGCATTAGTGAATCTTCCGTGGTAAAATTCTGATGGTTAACTTGTACACTAGTGAAACTTTAATTGTAAAATTCTGATGCTTAATTCTTTGCTGATATTTTTCATGTTTTCCCTTCAGCTCACTAATCCTAATATATGCCTTCCTGTCTCTTTTTACAAAAATGCTGCCACTCGTGAATTTGCATTCCTACTTTATACACGCTATATCTTGTTGGTCTAGCTACGTCCAACTTCCTTTTCTATTATTAGCATATGTTGATCCTCATCTTGATACTCTACTTTTCAAGGTCTAGTTTTTTTTTTTTTTTTAATTATTTTTTTTGGAATACTAGCTAGTCCAACTAAAGTCTATAATCTTATTCTAATCTTGATTCTATTCACTTTCCTCATTCTTAATTTCTTATATTCATCTGTCCAGGCGGAGTTGCTTTATTACTTCTTGCATTAGTCATAAAGATGTGATATAGTTATTTCCAATAAATCATTATGATTTATTCAGCTAGGTATCCCTCTTATATTTCCACCGTATATGTTTTTTATTGACCTCTAGAAGATCACTGAATCTTTATTGTGGAAATCAAGGGCATGAGGTAATGAAACCATTTTGTTTGAGGTTGCTAGTCCTGGTATTTGGACGTACATGCCAAGAATCAATTTGCTGAGAAATTATCTGCATGGAGGAGTTCTAACTAATGAGGAGTTGCTTTTTTTTTTTTTTTTCACATTCATTAACATGAAGAAAACTTTGTTTATCAACTTAATAATCAACTTACAATTTTTTTTTCCACTGCCTTTGTCTCTAGGGTGATGTTGAGTTGAGTTTGAGCATGTTTAGCTTAACATGAATAAAAAAAAATTTGATTCTAGCTTGAGTCAAACTCAATTTTGATATTTAAATCATTTCAAGTTAATCAGAGTTGAATTGAAATTATTTTATTCCAGGTTGACTCGAATTCAATTTGGAGTCAACTCAAAGTCATTTTTATTACTTTTATACATAAATATACATATTATACTATAATTATACACATGTTATAGCATAGAAATTAAGTAAAATTTATAAAAAATACTCAATTCAAGTCTATTTAATTACATCTACGCAAGTCAGGGCGAATTTAAAATTGTTCTCGAGTCTTGCGTGGAGCTCACAATAGAGTCTTGTCGATTTTGAGGCAAGTTATAGTTTGAGCATGTTTCTTGCTTTTAATCTTTCCATATCTTCTTCTAACTCAACATTTTGGATCATTATCAGTGCATCATTTTATTTTTTCATTTAATTATCTATTCCTTTCCTTCTTTTGCCTTTCTTTACTTTGTTGAAAGTTGTCAGAGAATCTAATATTTTTCTTTCAGATTTTAGTCCCAATTTTGGTCATCTTGAGGTTTTAATGTGATTGAAATGGAGTTTGCACATTTCCTTAACCGCCTACAAATGATTTTGTAGTACGCTTATTTCATAAAAATTGAATCTTTGCTTTGCACACATATTATATTCAAAATATATTTAATTTAGGTTGTCATTGAATAGTTTAGCCTTCAAAAATCACACCCGCTCAGAGTTGATCTCAAACCTTCACGTGTCAAGCATCCAAACCATGATCGAGATATTTTTGACCTCTGTAATAAAGCTCTCAGGAAAGTCCTCAGGAATATGATTGAGAACATCACTTGCTCGAGGATATAGCTCATCTATCTGATAAGAAGTAGATGCAGAACTTGAAGAAAATCTTGGCTGAATATTCAATTTCAGCAAAATAGAAATTGATAACAAGTAAACGATGAAGAAGAATACTCGAGAATCACTTTTTATTGGATTATATTTGAAGGAAAAAGACCAAAACTAGGTGATCTATGATTAGAGAGGTAGATCGGCTCTCCCAAATATCTTGGACGCCGTTAGGAAGCCCTCAAAGAAAAGAACTATAACAAACTAACAAATCACATATATTCAAAATAAAATAATCAAATACCATTAAATAAATCATCACATTTCCCTCCAAAATCTGAATTCAAATAAACTCTCTTTCCCTAAATAAAATCTTCATAATTCCATCCCAAATCTGAATTCAAATCAGCTTCTTTCCCTAAATAAAATTTTCTAATTATTTTTCCCTTGATTTCTCCTCTTTACATAGTGAATATTAACTCCCCTGGGCCATACAAGATGGACCACCTAGTGTATTAGTACTTCTCTCAAAAAAGCACTCTATCCTCAAGATGGAAGGATGGGAACTTTCTCTTGATCAGCTCGTAAGGTTCCCATATGGCTTCGTGCACCGGCAAATCCTTCCACTTAATAACGACTTTCTAAACAATAAACCCAAGATGCTGAGAATGAATTGGAAACTTTTTGTTAAGAGGAACAAAACGTACGATATACTTAAGCATAATAGACTCGGTTGGGACATCATCTTGATGGAAGCAGCTCTCTAGTATTTCTGAATTGCATAAAAGTCATAAACTGTCCAGGAATGGGTAAAATATGTGGATCTACATTCATTCTTCCTCCATACGAACTAAATTCTTGAGAACCGGGATGAATAGGTGCAGCTCTTGCTGCAAGATATTCAACTTGTTTCACATAAAGACTAGGATGCAGTGACCATAGGATTGTCACCCTGGGATCGCCACTGCCCCAATGGTTTTTTCCTCCTCCAGCATAACAGCTGTGGTGATCCCTCCATATTTCCCCTGTGTATCGAGGGTGGGAATCCCGACTTTTTTCCCTCTGCCTCTCATGACCCGATCCCCATGGTTCGGACGGTCCCCCACATTCTTTGGTCATCCAGTCCTCTTGTCCAGAAGACCTCCCATAGTGGTCGGCCATCCCACCACCTTCACCATTAAACTCCCTTCCTGCTGCCCTCCATTCGAAAATCCTATACCGTAGCTTATCAGAGCCCTAAGAGGTGGCTCATGACCCCCTCCTCCGATGGTCCACGCCCATTGCCCGAAATGCCTCCCATAATGGTTGGCCTCCTCCGACATCCACTCTGTTGTGTCGATCCAGAAGGCCTCAACCCGCCGACCTTGCGACCCTGTCCTCCACTTTCAATCGACCTCTACCTAGCCCGTCAACCTTCCGACCTCTTCACCACGACCGTCTGAGCTTCTAGCCAAAATCCACACCTCTTCCTCTAAGCCTAGTCGACCGAGCCCTCTCTTCCCGTCATTTTCCCTATTCGACCTCCAAGCCCTCGATTTAACCTCCTATTCGACTCCTTCACAGCTGTCAAAGCCTTCACTCTTCACATTCAAGGAAAGCCGCACCTCCTCAATCCACATCTAAATCCCACTCAACCAGTTTAATCTCACCTTATTTTACTCAAAATTCCAAACCAAAGCTCACTAAACAACCCTATTATCTCAAATCTTGCTCGGCTTCCACATTAATAAAAAAAAGAATAGCCCTCACTTTCCTTTGATCTAAATATAAACAGTAAGCTCATCGTTATTTTTTTTATCTTATTTTGTTAATTGATGTTAACTGTCGTGATCCAGATTTCAGACTGACTGAACTGATTCCAGGATCTGGCTTTGGAATTTGCTTTCAGAACTTTCTTCCAAACATACAGACAGAAATAGACACACAGAGCTACTATAAACATCAAAATACAGCGGAACAGATCATCTATCTTTTTCTTCCTCAAAAGAATCATATACAAATACAGTTCATGACTTTCAGACAGAAAAAAAAGCAGAACAGAAAAACCATGACTGTACAAAAATCAAAAGTACAAAATACCTATAACGGCTCAGACTCTGAACTTCTACTCCAAGACTTCCTTCCCTTTCCCAGAACCTGAAAACCACGCAGAAAACAAGGATAAGCTATAACAGCTCAGCAAGACATCAAACCTCCAATCAGAATCCTCAGAATCCACATCAAACACATCAGACAAAATCCGTACAGAAATCAGATAAACAGAACAGAACAGAATCGTACAGATCAGATCAAATCAGAACAGAACTGAATCGTACATATCAGATCAAATCAGAACAGAACAGAATCATACAGAATCAAAAATCATATCAAAATCGTATCAGAACATATCAA